>NW_017299487.1:469593-496138 GCF_001594075.2 Trachymyrmex cornetzi
CCCCCCCCCCCCCCGTGCACAGCTTAGTTCGAAAATAAATTCTATTTTTCGGGTCTACGGAGCGTGGGGATCTTCCTCTGCAGTGACAATCTCGTTGTCGCCGAAACGCCTCTGCGAAGCACAGGTTCAAAGTAAAAATTTCGAAACGTCCCCGAAACACGTAGACACGCGGATCTGCCTGCGTACATATTGCACTATCGATGAGTTAGATCAGAGCGGAACTGGCACCTCGCGAACCGGAGAGGATCTCTCCTAACAACATTCTCCCCGAGCACTCCTCTCGTTCCTAGAATCTCTCGAGGAAATCCTCTATCTCTTCTACGACCTTCCTCTCTTTCTACTTAAAAACCGAGTTATAAGGAAAGAGATCAGACGCTTGTTGCAATGGAAAACGATGTCCCGACCGGCCCTCGTCAGCTTCTATTTCTTTCTCCCGCTCGCACTTTCTCTTTCTCGTCATCTCTAACTCTTTTAATATTTCTCTCATTCATCTCGCTTCTCTTTCTCTTTTATCTCATATCGAGAGGTTGCGGCTAGAGTTTCGCTTGAATTTTTCTACACGATTGCGAGCGCTTTTAGACCGGCCTGACGCATCACTGGAAACACAATAAAAAAAGCACGAGAGGCCGAGATCAGTGTACCAGTCCCGATTTTCACGTTCACGTCTTATAACTTTTTCCCCAGCTGTGTGATCTCATTCTCTCCTCCTTTCTCTCCCCCATTCGCGTTCATCCTTCTATCTTTCTGTCTCTCGCACGATTCACACTTTCCCATCCTTTCTCTCCCTCTCTCTCGCTCTCTATCTTAGCTTCGACTGCGTGTCTTTTGCATGGCTGTCTGATCCGGGGTCTCTCTCTCACTCTCTGTCGCCTTCTAAGAATTTCGTTTCATCTGCATCAAGAAAAAAATGTCATTGAGTCGGATTGGAGTTTCTGATCTTTTTTTTTTTTAACGACCCGCGTCGAATCGTAATTTAAGATCCTGACAAGAATTTGTCCGATTGCGATCTTCTATTTCCAAAGTTAAATCCGATTTGTGCGGCTAGTTGAAAATTCCTCGTTTAGATTTGCATAACGTAATCTCTTCGCGAACGATAAGAGAAGAATGCACGTCGTCCGAGATCGTTTCCGAGTCGCGAACCGTTCGCGCGATTTCGCAGCTTCCGAGACGGATCGTCAAGGTGATGGAGAGTAGAAGAGACGGCGCAGCAGACGACCGAATGGATCGTGACAGTAACGTAGGTAGCAGAGACCGTACTAGAACTGTGCTTGCGACAATGCGCCGTCTTTCTTCTCAAAATGTCATTCTCGATATTTTAGTAACGACGCACGTTGTGGCGGTACGCGCGCAAAATAGCAAAAGACGGTAATCCGAAAACGACTGGATTAGGAAGGAAAAGCATCCTCGCTTCCCTCCTCCGTTGGACGGTGCTTTCGTTCGAGAACTTCGCGTTCCTCTCTTCGTTGCGACAAACACAGTTCCGCGCTCCTTACTGTTACTGTTACTTGTTAGATTCGAAATACCAACCAACAACTGATTAGAACGAGATTAAAAGAAGAGTGAAGGAGCGGGAGGGACGGCGAAGACAAAACGAGGCGGTGATAAAGATAGTTATGACGAAATATACAAGTGGATTACATTACTTGACCGGTGCAAAATGTTAGGAGTCAATCGGCCGGCGTGTGAGAGAGGCTCTTTGTGCTCGTGTAAGAGTGTATAAAGCGAATGCTCATTTGTTACGTATGCGATTACGGGAAAAGTAGTTAGTGCCAGCTGCAGCGTTGTCAAAGGGAGGGAATTTGTTGTCGTCGCAAACTTCGTTATTAGAGCCGATCATGTCGAACTTTGCTGTCAAAACTTAATGCAACGTCGAAGCTGGAAAGACCTTGGAGAGATCGATGTGGCAAGAAATTGCAAATTCTATCTCATTAGAACAACGAAATGGATTAGAATCCAGAAGCGGTGACGTCCAGCTAAAAGTAAAGTTGATACGTGCGGGCTCGCTGTGTCTGCCTTTCACGAGTGAAATTAGAAATTTAACTTAAACACACACACAGACTGAAAGATAGTACGATATTATCTGGGTAAACGACACGTAATAAACGGTTAATCGAAAGAACCGTAATGTATAATATTGCTTTTATACTTCTTTTATACTTCTCAAGACAGATTAAGAATTTAGATCGGTTCAACTAAAAGATAGCGTTTTATTGCGCAAAAAAGAAGCGAGTTTGATCGTGAAAATAGTTAAAAATAAAATTGATCCGTAAATTCGCTACGTGTTTTGTGTTTCTCCACGAACCGGTTTGAAGACGCATCGATCGAACGATAAAACTGATGGAACTGAACGCCAGCAAGAAGATACAGGAGAAGACGGGCTCTGTTTCGGATCGATAAAGAAGTGGAGAGCTATACAGAAGCCGGAAGTGACTGCGGAACAGCACAGTTACGAGCATGCATTTTAGTCGCTTCATTTCAACCCTTGCGGCACCACGTGATCCCGCGCGATCGTAGAATTTCTAGGTGAACCGGATCAACCACGAAATTAATTTCCTCCCGGGCTTTCCTAGGATGGCCTCGATTCCAATCGAGTTTGACGCGCTTTCCAAAATGGAGAATTTGTCGAAAAGAAAACGAAAGGAATACTGCGCAAACATATTATTACGATCTCCTCAACGATAATTTAATATCGGTATCTTGTAAATCGAAAACATGCGGATTAAATAAGCTCCACGACAAATAATTCATCGGACAAATGTAACGATTTTTTTTATCCCGCGATAGAATTGTAGTCGAAACGAAACATCGACAAGTGATCAGCGTATTGACATGTCAGATATTGGATCCATCGGCTTGAAATTCCTACAGGAATCCCCTGCCAGGCTTCCCGAATACTCCCGCTCACTGTGTTTACCCGCAAATTTAATTTAACGTCACTCCGTGTCACGCGACATCGTTGAAATTGTACGTCAGCGAGATTTACTACGTTCGAAGAACGAAGAGCCACGCTAGAGACGTTATAAGACGTATCCTCATGCGAGCGCCGACATCAAAGCGGAAATTAGCATGTATGTGTCAATTTGTGAAAATTGCGAGACCAAGTATTCCTCTCACTCTAGAATTCTTTAAATTTCTATAAGGTTCTCGATGAAAATTTTATAAAAATGCTTACGTCGATTTAAACGGCTCGACTGTGAGGGCAGTGCAATAAACTATGGAAGCAAATCCGGGCTATAAATAGTCTCAGCGAATTTACGAAGGTTAAAGAAGAATCTAATGAAGAAGGAGGAGGAAGAAGATAACGGACAATTTATGCGAAGGTCCTTAACGACATTCGATGAAAAAAGCAACGCGAAAAATATTTATCGAAGATTGATATAAAAGGAGGTTCCCCAGAGGGGAAGACTGTCGAGTGTGATCGAAGAAACCCCGCAAATTTTCCACCGTTCCAAATTCATTTCGTTGCGTTGCATTGCAGAGACGTCGGGTGACTCGTTAGGAGAGGCGGCGCGCATCCACTAGCTCCATTAATATGTGAGAGAGCCAGCCCTGCCTAAAAAGTGACTTAGCAACTCCAATGCATACTAAGCAAACCTGGCGCTATTGGCTGCTAGCTGTGTATGTACGTGTATCTTACGTGTATATGGGTGTGTGTGTGTATGTACGCGCGTGTATCTGTGCTGGTTCTACCCTAGCACCCCTACCCGATTCAACACACCCTTCGCACCGCGACTGTCGGCGCCCTCGAGCCCGTCTTTACAGGACCAGCAATAGCGTATCCGGCCTACAGTGTATATATATATACATATACATATACATATTCCATATATATATATATATATTCCAGCAACACACGTACACATTTAACCGCACGCACTCACATGCACGCACATCCATATACAGGGGTAAAAGGGGTACGCATGCAAATTTGAGTTCTTGAGGTCAATTAAATTTCAAGTACATAAATACTTAGCCAATCCCCGGAAATTATAATGGAATGGAACTCGCGTTTCATTTACACACATGAAAAATCGCGGAAATCTGGAAAAAAAAACAAAAAGGTTACGTTTAATTCAATCGTGTAATATAAAACCAAAATGACATTATGCGTAATGCTCTCTTTATGCATTCGGGTTGTTTTACAAGAGGGTCTGTTCCCTGTATATGGCATCGTAATCATCCTGAAGCTCAAGCAGACTCTTTCACCGCTACCCTTTCTTTTTTTCTCTCTCTCTCTCTCACACACTCTCTCTCTCTCTCTCTCTCTCTCTCTCTCTCTCACTCCTCTCTGCTCCAATATCGTTCTTGTTCTCTCTCTCTTTTCGTTCTCTCCCTCTTTCTCTCTTGTAGTGAGTGTGAGTATGCGAAAGGTGAGATGCGCATGCATTCATCGAGATGCAATGCCGTGGCTTGGAACTGCAGAGAAGCAATTTGCGCGAAGGCAGCAGATTTCAGTAATAACTTCATATGCTCGCATGATTTATGCGAAAAAAGAGAGATGAACATCTAAATGATAGGATATGCGATAATAATGGTATATTGAGGAAATCAAATTAATTAGGAGCTATAATTTTAAGGAGCATTAAATAAAATAAAAAGAAACGTATATTCAATACAGAATTTTATTTTTTTAGCGATTTTTAAATATAAAAATTTCAGTATACAAAAATATATACAAAATGATAAAAATTTCAGAAATCCAATTTTAATTTTGAAATATTACCGTTCAAACTTTAAAATAATCATCATCGAAATATTAAGAGATATTAAATACAAATTTCTCTCAAAGAGATGAAATAATTACACGCAATAATTTATTCACTAAATAAATTTTTGATGAAATTTTTCATCTTACAAGGGAGTACAATGAAATGTCTTCCTCCAATTTTGATAAGTCTTAGGTACGTTAAAATATAGACAAAAATAAGAGATGCTTTTTAAAAATACTTTGTGAAAAAGATAGATTTTCTCCTGAATGAGAGAGAATATTATCTTATATAAACCGTTAAGCAAAAGTCGAATAGTTTAGAAGGTACTTTATAATTCTATAAAATAATATCTCTTCAACTTATAATTTTTTATAAAGATTTTTATTTATAAAACATTTTATTTATAAAAATTGTTACTTATTAAAAATTTTATTTATATATAAAAATTACTTAAAAAAATTTTGTTAATTATTATTATAAATACTCTTGAAAACCATTTTTTAAACTTTTTAAGACTCCTGAGCAGTCACTTCAGACATATTGAATCGTGACGTCATAAGCGAGAAATGACACGTTGCGTAGCCTATTTTCACTTCACGAATCTTTTTCGACTCTTTATTGACTATCAGGGAAGATAAGGAGAATCTTTGTCCGATTTTTACAAGTGTTTTAAAGCAATCTCATCATTTCATTTCATCCAAATTCTCTTTATTCACAAATGGCATGCAAGAAAAATCAACGTGTCGCTTATGACACATTTCTCGCTTATGACGTCACGATTCAATATGATTGGAATGAGTACTCAGGAGCCTTAAAACTGCTTTTATATCTGACGATTTAGACGATATTTACTCAGGAAGAAAAAATATTAATTTTTTTTTCAAGAAAGGGTTGTAACACCCATTCAATAGAAAAAAAGCACTTGCAAAAAAATATATCTTTTTTGTCTATATTTTAACAAAACTTATTAAAATCGGAGGAAATCACTTGGTTGTGATTTTTCGTCAATAAAAGATCAAATTCATAAACTTAATCACATGAGCAAGTTTTTCACAATAAAAGTCGATCAAAATAAACGAACATTCAATTCATAATAATTCCATTGCTTTCTTCATCTCTGGAGATTGATCAGATTCAACGCTCTCGGCTATTCTTTCAGAGGTAGTGCGTTTCCGAGCCACAGCGTAATTCCACACAGTGTGCATAACATTCTAGGATAAGCTCATGCTTAGTAAATGTGAATGCGTATTCCAAAAAGCGAGCGACATTGACTACCAGAACCGGCTAATGAGAAAACACCGCGCAACAGTGAGCGTTCTGAGAGACTACGTAAATTTTACCTGATGCATGGGGTCGTATCCCATGGAGCCGTCGTTGTACGGCTGCGAACCGTAGTCGCTGCCGTTTATTCCCATGCTGTATCCGGCCATGTCCTGCGGTCCTCCGGGCGGCGCCGGCGACATCATCGGCGTCGGGGTGCCCTGGCTGGCACCGCCCATGCTGTACGGCGATGCTCCTGCAAAAGCTGCTGTAGAAACAATCGCGGTGCATACAAAATACGAGGGTGCGATTTTTTAAATTCTTTTTAAGCCACAGCGATTTTGTCTCTCGTGTCTCGCAAGCTTATGCTCTCTTTTTGGATCGTGAAAACGTAATGTCGCAGTTTAATTATTGCAAAGATATATTTAACGAACGATATAAAAAGGCTAATTAAACTTGTATAATGTATCATTGCTTCTGAATGTAAATGCGTTAGTAATTTCGATTCGTCTTTTTCCTCCAGAAATAGCCTTCGAACCTTCTCATAATTTGCTTCAGATTTGTATGAACCGTACCCGGCGGCTTCTGCAGTAGAATATTCCGTGCTTGTAAAACCTTCGCGCCATTCGAGACAAGCGTTGTTTCGCAGAGTTGGGTCGTTAGAATTCCGTTTCTTTAATTACGAGAGGACCGCGGGTCGTTTCATCGCAAACGTGGGCGAGGAAAGACAAACGCAGAGAGTGCTGAAAGAAATACGAGAAGCCCGGAATTTCCATCGTACCCCAGCGTCTCACCCATCCTCTCTCACCATCTAACTCGTGTTCTCCCCTTCTCTCCCAAGTATAATTGGTGAGTTAAAAATATCTCACGCGTCCGAAATAAAGTGAGATGCCTCGGTAGTTAAGCGAAGCGCGCGTAATTGCGACCAGGGTGAGATCCACGAATCTGTGGAATTTCGGAATGGGATCGGGAATTTTTCTTGCAATTTTTACGAGAAAAAGGGATAAGATCGCCCTCGAAGCTGGTGGTGAGAGACAAAAAAAAGTAGATAGTAAGCGAGAATGAAATGAGAAAGTCCATCCCAAAAGATGAAACGAAAACTTTATAGCTCTATATATGCTTCGCAACTTTTGAAAAAACAAGAAATTTTTAAAAAGGTTTAGTTACGGAGATGTTTCTTCTAAGCATCACGTGCCAAAGAAAACAAACGCTAGATTTATTCTTCGTCGGCGATTCATCAACGGTTGCAATAATAATGTCACTGCGGCGCCAAACAATAGGCAGTAACTCAGTCGCCTAATGATTTACAGTAATGAGACTTCCTCTATCTCGATTCTTAGCTTAATGCTTAAAAAAATATGAGAAAAAATATGTACCACGATTTGTCTGTTAATTACTTCAATTTACAGGAGAACAATTTACATTTCTCGCTTTTAATTCGCTTTTCCTCGGCGGAGTTCGACGATGTAACCAAAAGAGCAATAAGTCCGGGAGAGCATTGAGAGATAAAAGTAATGGTAGCGACATAAAAGGTAGCACTTTAGAAAACGTTTTATAAATTACCATTTATAAAATAAAATCGTTTCTGATTTTCATTAACAAAATGTTGCTTTCCAATCACGGAGATATTCATACATGTATATTTTATCAATTTTGTTAATTACTATTATAAAATTTTCCTCATGCTTTCAGCAAAATAAATTTGTGAAGGGACACCCACTTAGCGAAGTTGGAACTTACCAGCTGCCTTCTTGGCTGCGTACAAATTCGCTTCCTCCTGCGCTTTACCGATGTTCTTCTTATAGCGTATCCTCTTATTTCCGAACCAATTGGACACCTGATAGCAAACAGAATAAAGATACGTGCTCATTTCAATTTCCTAAAGGGTTCTCACGCACGTCCAATATACCTAATTTTTTTCCATCAAAGTGTTTAATAAAATATTTTACTCAGCGCGCCGTAATATCTTTTTTAAAGAATAAGCTTAAAAACTTTTTAAAATTACTATAAAAATTAAAAGTTATGGGATGATGCCGAATATTATAAGTTACAAAAGTTCATCGTCTAATACGTAGTATAAGAAAAGATAATGGACGATACCTGACTCACGGTAATTCCGCATTTTCGTGCGAGCTCTTCCTTGGCCTCTTCACTTGGGTAGGGATTACTAAGGTGAGAATAAAAGTATTCGTTCAGAATTTCGGACGCCTGTTTGCTGAAATTTCTTCTTTTACGTCTGCAACAAAAATCAATTCGTATCATGTTAATTGCGGCAAATATTTTCCGAATTTGGATAAACAAAAGGCACGGAAATGATTATGATGATAAATGGAATGCATTTTATATACATCTATTACTTGTATATTATTGTTTCAACACGAACCTGGCATCCAAAAATCGACTCCTCAGGATCATCACAGCTTCGCAAGTGGACTGTTTCAGCTGCATTTGGATGCTGGAGAACTTCTTGTGGATAATCTGGACCATCCTTTCAATTTCCTTAGGCGTAATCGGCCTGGTACGACTCTGTTCCCTCAACAGGTTCATTACGTGAGTAGTGAATTCGTTACAAGCCTAAAACAAACAAAGACAAAGCGTCGGGTTTTACCAACCATTAATCATTCAACAGCGTCGAATCTAATGTAAGACATTTATTACGAGATAAACTGTTAATTAAAAATGTAAAACTGTTTCAGGGCAAATTTGAGTACATTTCGAGAGCTCGTCGACATGATGAAAGGCGGAGAGCTAAGACTAGCAAGACACGAAGGAAAGTACTATGATCAGAGCATGAGAGGAAAAGTCGAGCGACGAAGCGAGAGAGGTAGTGAGAGACGAAGGACGCGTACGTATAATGCATTATTCCTGGTGGCTGCTCGGTTTAAGGGAAAAAGGACTTTGCTCGATATCAGTATTCGAGGCGAACACGCTGTCTCCCGAAAGGGAGCGAGCCAGAGAGATAGAGAGCGAGACGGGCGGTGTGAGTCGAGCAGGGGGAGTGGCTTTTCCTGAGGGAAGGAGCCAGGAAAAGGCCGCGGGAGGGTGTCAGGATACGGAGGGTGGGCGGTGGAGAAAGGGGGATCGAACAGGGTGGCTTGCAATTTCGAAATGGATTCCATTCCGCCGACGAACTCCCCTCTCCCTTTTCTCCTCCCTCGATCCACTATGCGGCTTCTCTTCCTCTTCGTTCCTTTCTTCGCGCGGGACTCAACTGGGGTGGATCAACCCCGTTCCCGTCTTCCCGGCTGTTGCACGTGACGGAGAGAGAGAGAGAGGGGGGGAGGAGGGGGAGGGGAAAGAGAGGGACAGAAAGAGGGAGAAGGTGCAAAGAACGAAAGGAACGTTGCTGAATTGGATGGAAAAGCCAGTCACATTTCTCCGGACTGATTTCCTTTAATTTCTGAAACGCTTCAAGTCTTGGAGTAAATGATACTATCATCTGATAGGTTCTTATGCTACTGAGAATCGACAATATTAACTCTTTGCAATCCTATGTCAAGACGGATTTGACATAATGCGTTGCGGTAATTTATTGCATAATTCTTGAAGCATACAAGATTTTATACACAATTATAATCGACAAACTAATTTTTCGGATCTTCATAAATTCCTCCAAGTAATAAAAATTCTTTGATCCATGTAAGATCAACCAATTATAAATGGCAAACTATATTTTTTTGGGATCTCCATAAATTCTTTCAAATAATAAAAATTCTTTGATTTATGTTGGACCAGCTGAAAAAAAATAGATGAAATTATTAAAGATAAAATACTCGATTTTCAGTCATTCACAAGAATTAGTAGGAAAGAATTAATCCATGATTTCTGAGACTGTCCATATATTTCCGGGACACTCCGAACGACATTTCACCAATTTTTCACCTTCGAAGATGACGTTGGTTTAATCTGGACACTTGGGATAGAAACTGAATTGCAAAATAGCTAGGATCTATGCCACTCTCCACGATACAAATCAGCCGCAAGCATAAATTCGATTATGCAACCATCGGGAACTCTCTCCGGGTTGTTTCCCTAACCGCGGGAATAACCGCGACGAGAGAGCGAGAGAGAAAGAGAGGGAGAGCGAGCAGGCGCCAGTATATTTAGCAATGCACACGTCGGAATTTCCATAACGTTGGCGAAGCCAGGCATGCTGGCCTCCGCTATATATTCTCGCAATACGCGTACGCGTCTCTGTATTAATAGAGCGTGTCGCAGTAAAATTAGAGCGCCGTGAGAAAATTCGCTTCGCTAAGAGCCACTGAACGCTTCCGTTGAGAGACACTACCGTTTCTTTCATTCCTCGTAATAAATAACACGACGGTTTAATTAGTTTATTAAAAGGGACATAAAGATGTCTCGTGCTTTTACTCAAGTTATTCCGAGATCCCGTTTCGTTCAATAAAATATTACTCCCCGATTGGATCATCTTTTTTTTTTCTCAAATTATGGCAAAAGATATTTACGTAAGATATTTACATTCTGCTATCATACTTATAATACGATTTACGGTGACTCATACCAGTCGAATGGATATATAACCGCACGGGCAGTAAAACAAAATATTTATGCGCGCGTAAAAAGCGCCCATCCCCCCCCCCTCTCCTCCTCCTCCTCCTCCTCCCGCAAACGGAAGATGCATTCTGCATTGCTTTTTCCGAGATACAATACAGGGATAGTCCGAAGTGCGCGCGGTCGGAATCAGAGTTGGGAATCGGATAAAATAAAGGCGGGCATGCACCGACGAAATTCATGGTAGAGACGATGTTTGCTGGCGGTGATCACGCGATCTCGTAAAACCCGATGCGGTTCTATTCTCGTGCTTGTCACGCCATGTTGCATAGTCAGGCAGACATTCACCCTAATGCAGCAGAGTCGACCGAATTTGAATAGTAAATTTCGCTTATGGCCGAACTTTCTGTCCTGACAACGTTGGCCCGCTAACTAAACCAATTACTGAACTTTTCAGATCCGACGAAATATTTATATACGTACGTTTTAGCAAATTTTTCTCTGGTTATACCGTGCGCAATTGAGTTCTTTTCTTCTCGGGAGGGAGCTTTAACAAACTATCGTTAGACTCGTTATTCTTTCACGTATAATTTAAAGCTACGAATGGCAATTATTTCGTGGCAAGTCCATTCGAAATTTAAGAAAGAGATTACGAAAGGAAAAGAAAGGGAAAAGAAAAATGGAAAAGTGGGAGAAGATTTAAAACTCGTTAACGGCCCCGTTTATCGGCGGACCACCCCTCGGCACGCACACGGGTCGCATCGCAAAGTGCACGCGAATGCATATGTTGTTTTCGGCGCGCATATTGTTGCGGCTACAAAGAGCCACGCACGCATTACAGGGGCGGATCCAGGGCGTATCCCAGAAGGCAGTCACGAATCATCGTTTACGATTTCCACCGACGACGGCAGAGCGCGAATTGCTACTTTCCAAGAACTGTAATCTTCAATTTCCGCATCGGTTCGCCGGCCAGCCGCTCGCGGGCCACGCGGGATAAACGCGCTTCCAGCTTCGACCAAATCGCGAAAGACGCGGAAGGTAGTAATAACGGCTCTTGCAACTTTCTAAAATAAAAGGACTAAAGGACGACGCGCTGCGACGTTACTGCCGTTAATGGCGAAGCGTGACATTAAAATCATTTTGCGCGAAAATACAGCACGCCCTTTTAATCCGACCCTGACGAATATGCGCGCCGGTGGACCTCCGGTGCTGTGCGTGTTTACCGCGGGGAAACATCAAGCCCGCTGACACACGGTGAAATATGGGGTCGAAGCGGGTGTGGCAATTAAAGCACACGTGCGCGCGTGGGTGTGCATGCACACGGCTGTACATCCGCAGGGAGCGAACGTATATACGCGAACGCGAGCGGCAAGGAAAAACTGCCGGCGAAAACGCGAGCGGCGTTAAAAAGAGTTATGCGCGTGGGGCCGATGAGCGGGCCCTATTTACGGTAAAAATGGCCGATTACGCGCGCGACGTCATGCGAATGTAAGGGCTTTTACGCGCGTATGTCAACCGGAATGACCGGTAATCTGTCCCGCCGGTGAAAAAGGGATGTGAACACGACCGGTGATGAGTACGCGCGATTTTGTAATCGCCGCGCGACTTTGCCTCGTGACGGCATGATAATCGCACAGACAGTTATATCTCTAAATCGCGTGCGCTGAGTTATTTTCCAAATAAATTTATTAAAAGTAAAATTATGTGCAAGAGTCAGCGTAATTCCGAGTATCACATTTCAGAAAATTTCCCCACGTAATAATTTCGTGAAATGTTTGAAAGCGCTTTGACTATTTAATTCATATATATCAGATTATTATACGTATTATTAATTAGTCACGTGCGTTTGAGAGCTTTGATCATTTAATTAATATTTATTCGAGTTAATCGACTGAGGAATTTTTTACTTTTACTTCACCAAATTCACGAGGGTCTTATTATCCAGCGTCAAAGCTGTCCTCCCGTCGCGTCGAATTATCGCGGCGCGTCGCGACCGGGTCATGGCAGTCGATTTCAAGAGGAAGCGACCGAGGGGGAAATTCTTAATGAAACTGCTCGCGATAACATCGTCGAATTTCCGTCAGAGCGCGGCAATATCTCGACGTAGTGATTTGCGTCCTCTTGAAAGAACCCGTGTATCACGCGACATACAGGCAAGGTCCGGCACGCGAGATTTTACTTAGCGCGAGCCGCTTCATTAGCACGCGAGTCGCCCTGTCCGAGAGACCAGCTCGCTCGATGGCAGTCGTTTCTCTCGAATGTACGTGCATAACGTTCTCCGTCTTATCAGTCCCCCTTTCGAGCTAGTCGCCATTAAACGTTCGTACAGACAAAAATAAGTGCACGCGTTTCTGTCATAATCGAGAGAATCATTAAGAGGATGCTGACGTGACGGCTAGACTTCGGAATCGTGTCAAACAGATAGCGCGTGCGTGTACTTTACTCGTGGAAAAGGAATTTTTATTCTGTGATACTAATACCGAATTGGTATGGAACAAAAATAGTATTTTTGTCAGTAAAACAGACGACATCAGGTAGGTCTATTCTGTAACTTTTAACGACAATTCGGTCTCGTTATACTGTCGTTGCGCAGCTTTTTCACAATGCAATATACCTGCGTAACGACATCCCTAGCTAGTAAAATGTCGTTAAAGAGATACAGAATGGGCCTACAGGCTCCTTAATATATCGGTTTAAATCTATGTATATAGGATGTCCCAAGAGAAAAGGGCAATATTCTGGGAAATAACCCTTTAAGTAAAAATGTTTATAAACACGTGTTTTATTCTTTTGAGGCTTTCACGGGTATTTTCTTCAAAGGTGCCAAAGGGTTTGCGGGTTATCGCCGTGTCGTGATCCATTGCTAATGCCATTATGGATCACGACACGGCGATAACTCGCAAACCCTTTGGCACGTGTCTTATTCTGAACGGTTTTCGAGATTGAATTTGCAGTTACAAAATTACTATTAAGAAAGAGATACTACGTACATTTTCTAATAATCCATCGTTCAAGTGAGAGACGTTTTTAAGGTTTATAATAAATTTTCCAAAATTCCACAGTTCAAACTATCTCGGAAACCGTTCAGAATAAGATACACGGTCATATAAACATTTTTAATCAAAATGACTGATAAATCTCATCACCTTCTAGAATATTAATCTTTCCACCTGGGACACCCTGTATATGTATGACACGCCGCAAGGGAATTGTTGACGCTTTCCTTTTGGTAGAAGATCGTGAAAGTACGTGCCGTGAAAATCGCTTGATTACGACGATCATCTAACTAGCGATTTAATAACGCGTTATTAATGAAGATCACCGTCTAATACCCGTGGATTACGCGGAATTACAGTGTGAATTTTCGATCGGTCGTTTTATCGCGCGGAATCGTGACCGCCTGTGATCGTCGTTTGTATGATGGTGAGAATCCGCTCCAGCATATTACGCAACCTTAACGAGACCGCGAGATCGTCGGCGGACGATAAATTCGCGTTGACGTCGTTGAATTTCACGAGCGGAGAGATTATCGATGGTGGAATCGAGAGGGCTGATAGCGCACCGGGATGGCCGAAATTTGTCAGCCGCCGGATCTCGACGATAACCACGAGGTTACGCGTTTAAATTTTTCATTTCGCCGAGAGTTCTCCCGGCGAGAGTGAATAACGGCGCTCGTTTACGCGCCGCGAGTTCATTTCAGCCTTTCAGTTCGCCTTTTCTGTTTCTCTCTCTCTCTCTCTCTGTCTTTTTTTTATTTCTCTTTCTTTTTTTTCGCGCTCACAAAGTCGGACGACGATAAAACGACCGATGTAATTCCGCGACCCGAATTCAATACTCGATATGGCGCCGATAATGGGCCGCCGCCGCCGCCGCTCGCTCGCGGCGAATAATATTCATAAGCGGGATTTGCATAAAGCGAGCGTGTTCGCTTGCTCTATCTCTCGCTCTCTCTCTCTTTGGAATGAATAATTTTCGTGGGAGTGAGAGGGGATTTTGCGATGTCGCGCGCGCAAACGTAAAAATGTTTGACTGCGGCGCCGCGCACTGTGAAAATCAATACGCGAGTTAAACTTAACTTAACCCGTTTGGCTTAATGGGTCGGTTGGCCATTTTGCGTTTGCAGTACATTTATAAATTCATCAAGATTAAATTCGGTGAACCAAACGCGAGTGTCCATTATGCAATTTGCAGACGGAAATCCGGTAGACACAAAAAGCGCACGATCGCTCTCGCAAAAGCTAAAGCTGAAATATATTTTAAGTCACTCGATAATATTTTTTTTTTCGACATTTCCTTTATACGAACCTGCTCGTATTTTTCTAGTTCTTGATGATAAATTTGCCTAATCTGAGCAAGCTTGGCCCTATAGTCCGAATGCTCGATCGCGTTGTCCGGTTGCCCGGGTGGACCGGCCGCAGCTGCGGCGGATGCCGATGCAGCAGCCCCCGCACCACCGCCCTTCTCTGGTCCAGCGACTCCCTCGGCGATCAGCATGTTATCCAGCCTCATTAGCTGCGGGTCTGGCGGCTCCTCTTCTTGCGTGTTTCTCAGTGACAAAACTGAAAACAGACGAAAGCGCCACGTTAAAATTACAATATATACATATACATAGGGGAATGTAATATTATCTATCTAAATCTGAATCAGCGGATAATCACTGATATCAGTATATATATTAATAATCAGTGAATGAAATGTGAGATTCCTAACCTGGCTGATCTTTATTATGTGATCTAACTAACCTTGTTTTAGTGCATAAATTCAATGAATATGGTATTGGAAAATTGAAATTAACATGCAAATATCAGTATTTTAGTTATATAATGCTCAAACATTCTTCCTTTTTTAGTTAAACTTCATTGATTACCAAGCATGCCACTGAGTAATTAGTGACTATCCACTGATTTAGATTTAGAGAGTTGAAAAAATAATTTTAAATTTCCAAAGAATAATTATTTTACGGAAATGTGACTTTTGAAATCACACTTCTTATATTTTACGCTCGTAACTTCTATACTCTGAATTATTTAGAACGGTTAATTCGATTTGAAGGGAATCTCGAAGAGACAAAGGGGAATACATCTGCATGTATTGACGTAAAAATAAAATGAGTTGCTTGCAAATCGATCCTAGTTCGGGGTCGTGCGTTTGTCGATCATAAAAGAATCAATTTTGCCTCTGGTCGTCTCCCCAAGCGTCTCCGTCAGTCTTCTTCTCGTCTTAAGGGCCCGTTGCACGCAGTGGTTTAGAACGGGTAGTTCTCCACGGTGTAACAGCGGTTTTATTGTACTTTTATGGCGCATGATGGAGCTGGACGACCCATAAAACCGCAGAGCGAGGGACATTCTATACTCTGCCTTTCGTACACTCTCATCCCCCGGTTTTCCTACTATCCTCGCGCAAAACTCCCTGCCACCACGAAGATGTTAACCCTGTCGTCTTCGACAGTTAGCACCCTCACCCGAGGCAAATACTGACGTACAAGCGAAACAAGAAACTCTCAACTTCTTTGACGAAACGTCAAGAGGAATCTCTTCGTCAGAGAAGACTGAAACTCTGTATACAAGATATACCTTGTTTATAGCAAGATTGTATCTAGTCAACCTAAAATCTTGACAAATTACGACATATATGTTACAATAAAAGATATAAATTAATTGTATCTAAAGATAATGTAAAACCTTTGAAAGAATTTATTGATTATATATCTTTGAAAATATAAAGATAAATTTTACGACAAAATTGTTTCATATTTATCATCAATTTTTTTTGCGAATATTTTAATATTATTTCTTACGTTTCTCCAGGAAAATTCGAACGATAATTTCACATTATTACCTTCCTTCGTGCTCGATGTGACTTTATGAATGAATTCGCGTTTGCAATTGCCCAAGTCGCTACTTGAATTCGCTGAAAACTTTTCTCGTCCACCACTTTTCGCCACAGCTCGCGAAAAAAGTCCCCGGAGAGACGAAAGAAAGGGGAACGAACGAGACTTCTCGTGGACTCGCGGAGGCGTGAAACGAATGCGCAGAGCTAATGCATTTATACGAAGTGTAACAATTATACCAATGGAAAAGAGGGGCTAGACTTCTGTTTCTTCGGCAAGATTCTAAGGGGGATTCTATAGAGAAGACGTGTCGCTTTAAGTGACAGGGAAACATTTCTTCAAGCTTTCTGAATTTTTAGAAACCTGTTTTGAAGTTAATTGTCTTCGTGAAAGAAAATATTTTTTACAGAAGAGCAAAATAAGATATTAATTTCGAAAAATGAGAACGAATCTGTTATTTTTGGATTGAACAAACGCTAATTCATTATTCCTTCAGTGACGTTTCGAATGAATGATGTTGAAAATTGAATCACGGTGGAGAAAGGTATGGTCAAATCGAACGAGCTCCAAGAATGAAGTCAAATAAGTTTCGAAATCGTAGCACGTTCCGCGGCACTTCCACGGGTGACTTAAGAAGGGGTTAACGACAGTCAACGCAGCCATTAAAACTTTCGTGCAGTGCCGAGAACTTTTCACGGCGCTGTGGGTAATTAAAAATGAAAAACCTCTGGACGGCGTCTCTCGCCGAGGGCGGTGGAATAAAACGCCGGTTTACGGCGATGCGGAAGAACTTGCACCATTGAAAGTTAAAAGGCCAAGCAATTTCGATCGCTGATACGAGCGCTCGTTTTAAGGTAGAAATAAATGTTTATCCTCTTATCCATGAAAAAACATTATATCATTTTTTATCCTTGTAATCGAAGTTTATTTTATAATTTATAACATAATTTGGAAAAAAGAAAGACTCTTGAGAGAAAGAAAGAAGAAAAAATAAATCCCACAGCATATAATAATAATCATTCTTATACAGTTACGAAAACCGTGTCTAAGGCCCGGTTTCACAACTGACGGTTAACTCTTAACCGAAGTTCAACTTATTCATTATCTCTTTTCAATTCTAGAATTGGAAAAAGATAACAAATAAGTTGAACCTCGGTTAAGAGTTAACCGTGAGTTGTGAAACTGGGCCTTAAAGTCACAAATAAATAGACAAAATATCCGCGAAATTTAACTTTTGAGCTGAATTAGCGCCGGATAGTACTTATTTTATGTAACTTTACACTTTAAGTATACTTAATTAGCCTAACCTGACAAAGGTTAATAATTGCACTCACTTTTGAATTTGAGCTAAATGGCGGACAAATTGTGATGCTTTATCCGTTTAGATGACTTTACGGTCTTTTATAAAATTATTCTTCTTTTAAGATCTTTTCCCTCTCGTGATAAAAATTGAAAATCGAAAAGGTTAATAGAACTGAGTTGAATTGATGTCAAATGCATACGCATATATGTATTACAATGTTTCGAAATTCAGACAGCGATTGGTACACTTGGTCCCCTTATGTATCCAATAACAGAGTCTAAGAAAACGTGCAAATTAAACGTTCTTTCGGAATTATTTTCGTGCTCACGCAGGAGACGGGCAGACGGCGGGGGTGGCTGGCTTACGAGCAATAATCTGGCTATTAGGGGGTGTAAGGGGCGACTCTGCGTGCTGCCAAGCTGAAGAGGGGCCAGGGATGGCAGCAGCCTCCTACGGGGGTCCTTACAAGCGCGTAAACTCAGTTTTACTAGCAGTTAACATTTTACGACTCAGACGGTCTGCTCGAGCCGTTTGCTCTTGCTCTCGTTGCTCCCCACATCTCTGTCTTTCTGCCACATTTTCCTGCTATCCCTTTCCCTCTCTCTCTCCCTCTATCTACGATTGACACGTGTGCGACGCGCGGATCTGTATATGGGACACCCAGTATATAAACTCATACCTGCTAAAACGTAACGTCGTCGTTCTCGATGGTTGTTTGCGAATGAAGTACATTAATACGACACCTTATTGAAGAGAGGCCTATTTGCAGGCTAATTGCACGACTAATTTGTGCGCCGCGAAAACGTTTAAACGATTAAGGAAACCTTGAAAAATAACACTAATATCTTTGATTACGACGAGTAGATGTTCTTGTATGTAAATTATTAAATTGCTTGTCTATGTGATATTACTGCGTTCTTTATTCACGATTGCGTTTCTGCAAATCGCGTAAAAAAGATTTCGTCGCGCAATTTGCAGAATCAGATATGTACGTATATGAATTCACACAGAAATATTTAAGCACAAAGATCTGCTTCGATAAAAAAAAGGGGATAATCTCTGATTCATTAATTAGATTTATTCTTATCGGAGACTATTTTAAATTGTAATTGTCTTATATGTAAAATCGGATCCAGATCGAGCGAGTGAGCAAGCGACCGAACAGACGAACGAATAACTCGCTTCAATGAACGGCACCGTAGCAGTATCTCAGGCAACTTTAGATATCACAGACGGATTATAATTTCATGGGTGAAAACCTCGGTTCGCCTTCGCCATCGCCCACTTTTGTAATAAATGTCGAGCCTTCTCGATCGCCTTTTAACATCCAGCCTAGAATCGACCTCGTATTTCTTCCTTCACGTATATCTGTACCCCCGTCTGTTCCTTTCGCTATCCGCCGTCATCGCGTTGTTTTCCACCGCGGAAAGCGGGGTAGCAGCCGACAACCCTTTGTTACCGTGCCTTATCTTAATTGCTTTCACGGGTTCCCGTTTAGATCAATACACACCGCCGACGTTCTGCCACCGATCTTCTCTGTTGCTATGCTTCGCTCCACGAATCTAAATTATCCCGAGGGTTGTGTTTCGTCGCACGTGGATCTCGGCCGCTCGTACTCTCTCCTCCTCTTTCTCTCTTTCTCTTGCATATTTTAAGAGCGCCGGTTGGTACCCCGCCTGTAAGACTCGCCAGGATGGTCTGAGTTATCGCACACCCGGCGTCGTTCGCGAGATTAGGGCAGCTTTTCTCTACGACGTTGTCGCCATTTTAACGCGGATGTGGAAACGAGGTGTGGAAGAACGTCAGAATACCGAAGACGTCACTAGATGTACATCGGTAAGTACGCAAACGTGATAAAAGCGAGATGACGAGAGCGTTATTAATTGTTGAAGTTAATAGTTTGTATATTAAAAAGATGCGCAATACTAGAAGATAAAATTATTAAAATTATTTATGCAAAATATAATTTGTTTTTTTTTCTCGATGCATCTCCTTTACCGTACCTAATATAAAATTATATATTTAATATAGCTGATTCAGCGTTTCATGTATATAATATTAACTTTATTTCTCTATTTTCTTCATCTTCCCGCCACCTTTCTCACGCCTTCATTCCCTAATCCGTGCGGGGTAGGACGAGAAGAGGGGGAGGAAAAAGGGAAGGTGGCCGAGATGGCTGCTCTTTTAATTCGAGGGTGAATCCCGGGCGTAGGGCGCGATACGTTCGCTTTCCGAGAGGGAACTGAAAGAGGAGGGAAGAAAGACGCCAATGTCTATGCTCCCCTGGGATCCGATATCGACGCCCCTGCCGTAAAAATATACCGAGCTCTCCTGATTTACGAAGGAAATCGAGACGGCAGGCTCGTGTTTCGAGACTCGTCCTCGCTTGTTTGAGACGATGTGATGCGATGCTAACTCGCGTGCCGGTTTCGAATGTCGAGATGAAAAAAAATAAACCAGCGCACGCGATAAACGCGCGTTTAAATGCACGGTGGAAAATCCTTCATCGAAATCGCACGGAAAGAACGATTTTGTTAAAATATTAAAAAATTTAACTGGATACACGCATCTAAAATTAATTTTATTGGACTATCAAACTATTTGTGTAGAAAATGATAAACAATGCTGCAGAAATTTTATCCTCCATCATTTTGAGGATCCAAAAAAATTTATATTCAGATCTGTATATATGTGAACTGAAAAAAATTTACTAAATTTTAATAAATATTTGTTTATAAATAGTACTAACGAAACTTTTTAACAAAAGTGTGCAGACAATGTAAATAATCAAATGAGCTATAGAAAATAAATTTTTTCAAAAGTTGGAGGGGACCAACTTCATACGTGTGTAAGATAAATTCTAAGTGAAGAAAATAAAAACGTTATGTGTGAAGAATTTTGAGAAAATACTCATCTTCGTAAGCATAAAATGATCTTCCGCTTTAAAACACACCAACGAATTATCCTCCCAGTCGTACTCGTCGTTTCACGATGTATCCCGTTGATCGCGGATTTATCGACGCGGAAGTTCCGGGTGCCGAGGCGACGAGAACGGGACTTCTCGGTCGGGCGAATCTCGAAACTCTCTTTCTGTCCGTAGAAAACAATGTTTTGCGAAGTTCGGCGCTCGTTCGCGCGTATATCTCCCGCTTTATGTTGCTCGCGGGAGAGGGAAGAGCTTCTTTTCGGCGATTTCTTTCGCGCTCTGGCAATTCCGTGCTTTCGCCATCCAAAAAAGGATCCCGCGCGCGAACTATGGTATTTCGCTCACAACGCTCCGCGATGTTTTTCCAGCATCGACGTCGTCGCCACCCTCCCCGTGGCCCGTTCCCTCTTTCAACCCCCGTTCTCTATTTCTCCATCTTACGACTTGAATTCGCTCGACCATATCTTTGCCATGTTCCGCCCGTCCAACTTTCTCGACCGCCACCCCTCTTTCCCTCCTATTATTTTTCCTCCTTTTTCCCAGCTACTTCCGCCGGAACACTCACCCTCCTTCTGTTCACCGCGGTCGCCCTCCTGCCTCCCCGTACTCCTTCAACCCCGTAAATCAAAACTCGACGCGAAAACGCGGCCAAATGTACACAATGCGCAGAGCCCGACGTACCGGGTGTCCGGAACGATCGCCGGCGGCCATCGATTACCGCCACCTGGACGGGATAAGTGCGAAGATATGCTTCCCGAGAATGCTCGGCGCCTCGTTCCTCGACTGCCTTTTGCAGTATAAATCTCTCGACCGCTCTTGAAAATAATATATTTAATATGAAATTGCCGACATCTTGATGTAACATTTAATGTTAAATTATCAATGCTAATAAATCTTATATTTCACGAAGACTTTATCGAACCTTGAAATCAATTCAAAGGCATTTACCACCACTTAATAGATAATCTTCTAGCCGTGCAAGAAACAAAACTTGTAGCTAGGGGGTAGAGATCGTGAAGCATCCCCCTAGTTCGCGATTGGAAACGGCGATGGGGTAGCTTGCTCCGTAGCTGTGGGGGTCGAATAAAATTTTACGGCCGCGAGATCGCCCAATAATTGTTACGGCTTGCTTTGATCGCGTAAAACACGTCGTAAATGTCGAAAGGGACGGACCCCCGGTCGACAGGAATTACTGTTAACTCCCTTACGGGGGCATTACCGACTACGCTACGTTCATGTTCGTCAACCCCCTGTGAAATGCGCGAGTCCTTGCGAAATCTTATGCCGCGGACTAGAAAGACAAGGATCTCACGTTAAATCCGCAATAAAGTCACCGAAAAGAGTCTCGGCTCTCCGTGACATATATTTTGAGAAATCATACAATTGATCTTCCGCTAACAATATGGGGTCTTTAAAGGTGTCATCGATATTTTGATTATGAATTCTGATAAATAAATTTAATCTGTAAAAAATAAGTAAAATACAATTCAACTTTATTATAGTAAAAAATTACTGTTTTCTCAAAGACTTCTATTGCTGACGAAAAGGTTAAAATTTCATATTGCCAGCAGAGGGTTAAATTAATCTCAAGATTATTCAAATGGGTAGAAACAGCGCATCTAGATATTTGGGTTATAATTGAAAATATATAGCTATACATATATTATTATAGGTCGAAACGTTGGTACTTGAAACATGTGGATGTGATTTGAAAGAGTATTTGAAGTACTACTGAGAACTGCAACTTCGGTTATACAGTTTCTCAAGTATTACCAAGCCATTGTTCATTTCCATTACAGTCGAGCCGAAGAGCAACAAGTTTAATAGTCCTCGCATGCGGTTTTATCGCACAATGAATTTCTAAGCGATTGCACAACGACACTGCGTTCGCAGTGTATATTGATCTTGGACTACCCAATCTCGATTACATGTTTTTCCTACAATAACGTGCAAAATGCAAGACGGAAACGTCCATCGTGATACGTCGCGCTTTCGAGGCATAACAAGATTGTGGCGCTTATCTTCATTCAAGTCGACGTCACAACAGATATCGTCAAAAAGTATGATACAATCTCCGCGCGTGTAATGCGCTTAGAACTAAAAGAATCTGAATAAATAATTCATAAATCGCATTTCACATCTTGAGGCGATTTGAAGGAAACTTTATGAATCGTGGTACAATTTGTTCCGCGCTCCGTGTGTACATAGTGTGTTCTTTCGTTAAGGAAGTTTGCGGTATTAGACGCGATGCCGACGACACGATTGTCAAGGGACCAATGTCCGCCGCAAGAACGCGGAGATTACTTCCGAGACACCGAGTGTACACACCGGCGTGGTCCGTCTTACGCGAAGTGCCAGTCGTTACGGCGCAGCCGAGAGGTCGGGCCGAGAGATCTTTTAATGAAACGCGGATGTTAGAATGGCAGGAACGCTGCAAAATGGTCTAGGCGTGCTATGTACTCGGCGTGTACAGCAACGCACACGGACGCACCTAGTTTATACGCGGACGAAACGTGAGTACGGTGCCGGCACCGAGAGACAGGCGCGGTGGTATAACTATGGAAGGCATCCGGCTAGGATACCTACACACACATGTGCATGTATACATGTACACAAGTATATACGCGAAGGAGAGTGTACGAAGAGAGAGAGAGAGAGAGAGGGAGCGAACGAGCGCGGTGTCTCGAGGCAAATTAAGCCCCCTCCTCCCCGTGGCTGCGCTTCGGCTTCGTTATTGAAGTGGCATTCCTGCTCAGGAAACCCTCGAGGACTTGTCTCGGCTTGGTGCGCACGTACAGCTCGCGGCTAACGATAACCAGACTTTTTAATAGCTTAATAACCGCGGGGAATGCTCGCGCGCGCGCGCACGTCGGAAACCGCGAGAAGAACGGCTCGCGGCTACGCGGCCCCGCGCCGGGAATTAAATCACTCGGAACGTGCCCGGCGAGATAATTACCGAACGATTGCGAAAACGCCTACGGTCGAGCTAAGAATAATCGTGAGTTCGGCGAGTAAACCTCTCTCATGAATCTCGCTTCAATCTACTATCATCTGTTACGGTAAGACTCGCAGTAGGGGTAGTGCGGCGGCGCTAGCGAAACGAACTCATTATTTGCGTTCACCAAGCTGCGAGTGAACCCCTACCCTCCTCGTTTTTGCCGTCACGACTCTATATAGACTCTCCGATTTGGAGCTTGTGCGTACACAGGTGCAGAGTTCACAGGGCCGTCCGCGCGCGCGGAACGAAAGACGAAAGGCGGTCTCTCCGTACTCTGGCCTTTTCTTTTTTCGTCCGAGGCAGCTCTAATACGCCCGTATCAGCGAAACTAGTTAGCCCCCGAGTCCACATTGTTGCGAGACAATGAGAAGTACGAGAGGGTAGAAGCGGGTAGATAAAAAGGTCGAAGGTGGTGCTTCACCGACGAGACGCAGCACGAAGAAGGAGAAGCGGGCCAAGGGGGAGGGTATTAATAAAGGGTTGCATGTCGACAGGGCGCGGAGAAGGGAGCCAGGCGTGCGAGGGATGAAGAAAGAAATTCTTATTGCCTGGCAAGTCCGGCTTTTCCGCAATATACAGCGCAGGTGTACCGAATGTGTGCTCTCCTCCCCTTTCTGCACCCACGGCCTCGTCCTGTAGGAGGGTGGAAACACCCCTCGCACGCATGGTCAGTGCCGTATCCTGTATCCCGAAGACCACCAGACCACCCATCCTCCTCCCCGCCCGTCCATCCCCCCTCAGTCGCCTCGCCTCGTTCAGCAAAATGAACCGGATAGCGTCGATCTTTACGAGCGCGTGAAAAAAAAAACGGACCCTTTCGCGCTTTTATAACCTTTACGGCGTTCATAAAGTATCGCATTATACGATAATTATAGGTCGTTTCGCGCGTTTCATCTTTTACTATAATTTTTAATCCTTTAGAAACTGCAAACCATTCGTTACTTTCCAACACATTTGAAAATATTTCCAGCTTCTAGATTTCTGTCGCTCACTAATATTGTAAGTCGTGTGCTAGAAATATTCATCAATACAAAGGCAAACAGAGACGCTTGCGTTACGTCTATTCGTACCTCCCTGCGGTAGATATCACAATACGATCCGATCGTAATGTCGATGATAGAACATCGCCGCTGTAACAGTTTACGAGTGCGGGGTATAAGAGGCACATTTCGCTCGGTGGGTACTGTAAAATTCAACGGCTACGGTAATCGATTAAATAAACACGACAGGAAAACGCCTACGCGCGCCGGCCTCTCTTTCTGGTATAAGCCCCCGCCGACGAAACAGGTCCATAATGCCTAATGACTCTATAACCTTGTTTATGCCTAGTACGAGAGCCAACCCTCGTCGACAAACTGGAAAACTGACCAGGAACGGACTCAATCCGTTTCTATTTCACGCGATAAGCCGCCGCCGTTGCCGTCGGTATCGCCCGCGCCGGGGCGTCCGTGGAACGAGCTTATAATAAAGTCGGTATCGAAAATAACACGGGAATCCGGTGAAATTCCGAGAGGATTTCCGCGATCACCGAGGGTGGCCGATCTATTTAGCGGCTAACCGTATCCATCCCACGCACGATAAGCGCAAATACGCGGGAATGCCAGATCGAGATTGCGCTATCGATAACGGTGTATTTACGGCGAAGATTGGAAGAGAAAGGATGAAGTTACGACGGGATGACTCGCGAATGCGACGATATTAATTCCACGGGAGTAACTTCCTCGCGCGCCTGCACACGCGTTACATTTTATTCCGAAAGATTTACGCTCTCGCGAATTTCTCGAAAAATCGGGATGTGCATTTCGCGGAATAATGCCGTTTTCCAGAGAGATTCTCGCGAATGGCCAAATCGTTTTTTCCCTTCTCTCTCTTTTTTTTTTTTTTTTGCATAGTGCACGAGGAGCGTGTGTCGAAAAATTCTGCTGAGCGGAGTATTTCCTTTCCGAGTCTTCGGCCGGCCGAAAGCCCGTTTCCACCGTATCGTCCCTCTTCCCGGGGGTGGGCGAACACGTCGGCCACGGTGCAGAGGGGTAGCCGGTGGATAGAAGAGAGGATGGAAGAGAGAAAGAGAGAAAGAGAAGAGACAGAGGCGACGTGGAAGGGGTGTACCGACGGTTTCTGGGGGTGGAGGCAACGTGGTGTATTGATCGAGTGGCTCTCGCGTCGAGACCAACGCCACTTTCGGACCACCCGGTATACGCGTGCGCGTGTGCGTGTGTATATGTATGCACGAGTCGATGCCCATGTAGCCACGGACCGACGTGGGTTGTATATACAGAGTGCTTCACGTAAAACCAGTCGAGTGTCTTAAAAGATATAGCAATGAGATGGAAGAGGAACGTAAAAAAAAAATTAATTAAATAAATGAAAATACCCATTTTTACATAATTAAAAGAAATTTGTGCAGTAAGAAGAATTCAGAGGAAAATTTTCATTTCGGATCAAGTTCGATCGTGAAATGTATTCACGAGATTACAAGTGTCTCTCCCTGATGAATCATTCATGAATGTCTGTCGCTTCGCATTCGAATACAAGAGAGCTCGCTACTGAATTCTTGCCAACGAAAAAGATCAACTGTAAAATTAATAGAAAATTCATAACTGAAAGGCCGCGTGCACATTCTGTGCAGAGCGGGACGTCCTGTATCCCGCGTATCAGGCACGTGATGGACCAGACTGTACGTGCGCGCTTCGCGAGGAGAACGAGAGGCAATGGTCAGAAAATAACTCGGTGCATTTCCGCGTACGGACGCGCCTGTGTGTTCGTAGACGCGCGTATGGATATGGATGCTGAAAACACCATGATCTACGGCGTGTGCATCCCCGCGAATAACGCCGAGGCACTTGGCCTGGAAAATCTCCGAAGTGCATTCGCACGGATGCACCGGCGGCAGCCGCGTACCGATGGGGCAAACCCGCGCGTGCAAACGCATAAACGTCAATGGACAGCGCGAGAAAGGAGACGTTACTGCTGCTCTTTTTTCGTCGACGCCTGTCGCATTGTCGCC
>NW_017299487.1:496160-512319 GCF_001594075.2 Trachymyrmex cornetzi
TTCGTTGTCGGCGGCGGCGGCGTCGGCGAAGCAAAAATATCGGCGATGTAATTCTGAACGGGCCCCGCTACTCCAGGGACTCGGTGGTAAGTTCTCCCTGTGGCGAATTTATGAGCCAGCCAAAGCCACGAGGGATGCTAACGATATTCCGAAACTGTCAAACTATCGATATTTTCCCTTAAGTGTCTTTAAACGTAATTTCACAATTTTAATAAATAAAATTATTAATGTCGGTAGGATCTATCATGATAATATATCTTTGTTCAAGTATATTTCCAACTATGGCAACTCTAGCCTATACCGATGTAGACAACATCGAATCGGCACTTTATAGCTAAGCAACGCATAAAACTGAAGAACCTTACGTGCTGCGGCCGCAAAGTGTGACTAGTGAAATTATTCTAGACGCACTTTATACCTGAGGCCAAAACATCTACGATAAAACCTAACGACGATAGTGCTTTCCTAACGCCCGTTCACGATCGTAAGACCAATCCCATCAGAAAGATCGAAAGTCGTCAAGGAGGAAAAGGTCAAGGTTCAATTTCCGACTGGGATCCTTCGAGCGATTTAAAATTTAGGATTCCATCAGAACCCGAAAGTCTTTCGGCGAAACTCTTTCCACACCGCCGGAATCCTTTCACGTCGAACGAAATCAGGATGAAAAAAAATCTCATTGAAAAAGATATCTATCAATTCGAATTCCAATCATGACATCCTATTTAATTTTAATTCCGAGAATTGTATAAATTTATTTTTAGAGAATGATAGATTTATTTTTAAAACGAATAGACGGAAAAGTATTTTGACAAGATTATATTCTGAGCTCGAATATAATT
This sequence comes from Trachymyrmex cornetzi, assembly GCF_001594075.2. Lineage (NCBI taxonomy): Eukaryota > Metazoa > Arthropoda > Insecta > Hymenoptera > Formicidae > Trachymyrmex > Trachymyrmex cornetzi. Next base: position 497,000 of record NW_017299487.1, read on the forward strand.
TATACAATTGAACTTAATATTTCTTTGGGAGAAAAAGTAATTTCGTGATGAAATATCGAAAAAGAAAATTAGCGAGATACTTATATACAACTATAGATCAAAACTATACAACGCCGGAATTTGTTGCTTTAAGTTTACAACGTTTTGAAATTGTGAAATTTTTCACACGGAAACTCGAGACTCCTCTTTTAAGGATGGACAGGATCCGGAGTTTTCTTCTTCGCGTTTCGTTTTCATGCCGGTAGCTCCCACGGGTGCCGTAAACGCACACCTCCTGCCGGTGCATCATCATTGGAAAAACCACCCTCACCTTCTCCCCGTCGGCTCTACGATTCTTCGGTTTCCAAGTTAACGAAGAGGGTTGTCTCTTATACGCGAAACATCGTCCGGCTAAGCTTCAAGTTTTGGCGTGAAACTTTTCACGATATTCCACGTTGCAACTTCGTTATCCATATTTAACCCATAAATTGCACAGTATACAACTTCAGCAATCTTACTTTTCTAGATTAGAAAGTAGCGAGTGTTTCTCATAGAAACATAAATTTGCATTTGAATATCCTATTAAATAAAATTTAGTAAAGTATAATAACGATACATACACAGTGCACTCTTTACAATAATTCTCCATTAATTTAATTTCTATAGTAAGGTGAAAAAAAATATAACTCTATCAGAGCAGATTGAAAAAACGTGCTCTTGTACAGGCTCTAATGGAGCCATAGACATCAGACATAGTCCATAGAAGAGCCAGAGAGGGCAATCCGTCCCTGAGGAAGGGTGGACGGTCGCCACTGTCGGCTCAGCTTCATCCCCACCGTACCTTCGTCAAGGGGGAGGGCGCTCAATATCAAATCGTGGAAAAACCGTCGGTGGAAATATCGAGGATGGAACTGAAGACGCATTATTGTGACTCGGTCGACCATAGCTCGTCTTTTTTCAGCTTTAATCTCGATAGATGTTTATCTTTTATTTTCCCCACGTATTTTTCTTTAAACATCGCGCTTCGAAAAAACAAGAAAAAAGAATGATGCATTTTCATTAATTAAATATTGCTAATAATAAAGAATGCGTGGAAAAAAAAATTAAATTCCAGCAGCATTAAAAGAAAAATCTTTATCGAGATTTTGCATTATTTCGATTTGTTTGACAAATATTTTAAAAGAAAAATAATTTTTTTACACGCTATATTGCCAATCGCCATTTACGTCGTTGACGATGGATGTCATTATTAGTGAAATCTTATCAGCGTAATTAAAAGACCGCCGGCGAAGTTGAGTGCATCTGGACTCCCCGGTATCGGCACATGTACACCTGCATATCGTATACCGAGCTGGTAACGCCGCATACATAGGGACAAGGCAACCATCCCGCGCTTTGCGGCTGCCAAGACATTTTTCTCGCAGCGCCGTTGTGCATGCATAATGCATGCACATGCAAGGGAAGGAGAGCTGGCTGGCTCTGCTGCCGCAGACTCCTTACGCGGCGAGAATTCGAAATCCTTCGCCGTGACAATTTTTCTCACCGCTCCTCCCGCCCCTTCCCCCAACCACCGTGAAGATGATGGTCGCCCGGACCGTTCCGGTAACCTCCTCGCGTAAAAATGTCGGAATCAACAAGATGGTACCGTGGTTACGTTTTCTACCTCGTGCATACCGGATACACTGAGAGTTTCCGAGATTTTTCGTCGGTCCTTTCCTCCGGTTTTATTCAGAGTTCGACGATACTTGTAAAAAATACACGAAACGTGTAATCGTGAATGATAGATGTCTCGATAGAATACCAGGCACGTTTAGAATCGATGCTTTAAACGCGATGCCTGGAAATGCGTGGTTTTGATAAATTAATGGGAGAAAAAAAAACGTACGAGGAGACACGGCGAGTTTTGGTTGTATTTCATCAACGAATGTACTTATAATAAATTGAGAAAAAAATGATGAGCCCACAAACGTAGTCGATGAGAGAAAATATTTGTACGCTATTTCGTAACTGTCTCTTTGCAAAGCGAATGGCACAAAAGATCGTCAGCAGTGCAGCGAGGTGTCGGCGGTCCTTCGTGTACGCTCTCGTATCAACCGTCATATTCGAGAGCGGCATGGCCGGCGCTTCTGCGGCAGACACACGGGACCTGTTGCTGTCGAGTTTACGGTGTTTTTACGAGCGACGTTACAGCCACCCCTGAGTACGGGGGTTGAACACACCCTAGCCGTAGAAACGATATCCCTCTCTTCATTGCCGACACCTATGTGAGCACTATCGTGAAAAAGAGAGGAAGAGAACGAGAGAGTGCGAAGGAGAAAACGACTGTCTCTCTTTCTCAAATGACGTGTCAAATAATAACTTTAATCATCATCGAACAGATAATCTATACGACCGTGACTCTCGGCTGCCATGCGATGTTTCACGCGTGGAATAAAGAAGGAAATGTACCGAGTGATAGAAAGCGGACAGATTTCCAATAATTAATAATTAATCTCTGTCGTGAGAAAATTTCTTGAGATCCTTAGTAATTTCTCAAGTCGACGTTTCAGTACTGAAACAAATTTACTAAATTTTAATAAATATTTACTCGTTTGAATATGTATTAATTAAACACTTGTAGTAAATAAATATTTACTTAATGAAAAAATCATACTTGAATCACAAATTCTTCTACCAAATAAATATATATTTACATTTAGTAAACATTTAATTAGTGCTATTTGTTTATTAAAAAATACGAATAGCATACATTTCTCGCTCTCATCGACACATTCGTAGGCGTACCAGTTTGTCATTTTTTCTCAAATTATAAAGAGACTCGAAGATGAAATACAATCGAAGATCGCCTTGTATGTTTCTTGCATTAATACCTTCTATTCGATATGACCTTCCGCCTAGGATACCATAACAGCTACGAAGATTGTAACTGGGTAAAGACGAGTGGACGAACGGCATCGTCCCGGCTCTCGGAGCGAATTCCACGGGGGATCACAAACGGCGGAACGAAAGGAACAAAGTTCCGCGAGATTCCGCGGCGATAGCCAGGATGCGACCGGCGCGGGCGGAAGGACGGTATAAAGAGAGCCGCAGCGTTTCCGCGATGACTTCCGGCGAGACGACGCGGCGCGTATACGGGCGAACGAGAGAGAGGATGAGTCGACGGTAAAACAAGTGGTAAGTTTTGCAAGAGTTGCGAAAGTTCCTCCTCCCGACCGTCGTAGCCGGGACGAAAGTTTCCAACTACGCGGAGTTTTGTCTCGCGCAATTAGAAGTTCCCTGTATTATTCATAGCTGACGTCGCTCTCTACCTCGTTCCTCCTGCTCCCTTGCTCTTTCTTTCTCTCTCTTTCTCGTCCATCCACGTCGGTGGCTGTATCGCGCCGTTTCTTCGTAACGCGCAAAACTCAAAGACCACCGCGGCGCGAGAGAGGCGCAAGTCGCGTACGGTTCATGAATTTTAATGAAATCTCGAGCCCGAGATGGAAGCTCCTTCGCGTTTTCCTCTCGTCCTGCCCTACCGTGGCCTCCTCCCCCACGCCTCTCTCGCTCTTTTATCCGCCGGCCCCTCTCGCCGTTATGCGTCCACTCTCTCTCTGCTGCATCTCGCACGCTGCGAACATCGCTCCTTCATTGCTCTATGCACCGCCCCCCGTAAATGGCGTGCACATTGCACCATACCGCGCACCGTACCGCAAAAACGAGAAGCGGACTCCCGAGGGCCGCCGAGCGCGCGCGCGATATCGCGATATATTCCACCTACGTGATACTCGAATTCAAACTGGTATCGCGAGGAATAATAATAGGTGCTTATCGCCGAAGCAGAAATTAAAATTGCTTCTCGTTAAAAAATGTTAACGAGATATTGGGGTGTCGCAGGATTGACGTAAAGATACCGCGCGTCGGTGGTCGATGAGGCGGGAACAACGCCGGTACCGGCCTCTAATTTGATTCGCGATAAAATTATGCCCGATATATTCCTTCGATGACGGACGGAAGGAGGGGAGGGGGCGAGTCGCATTGAGGATGAGCTGTCACTCTCCTGTCATCTGGTACTCAGACGGAATTGGAATGGAGTTAGATCAACGATAACGCTCGCATTTGCGCGCGACAGAGTAAGTGGCGTCCGCAAGCACATACGTACGTACGTAGTACGTACACGCATACACGCCCGCATAATCGCAGGCTTCTTTCCAACGAGGACTGACAGTGGCGATTGTGAGGTCGTCGCGTGTCTGGAGTCGCTTGCATATATATGAAAACGAGACAGTATGATACTTATTTCGCGGCGGAGGTTATTGTTATCCCCCTCTCCCCCTCCCCCTCCCTTCTTTGAGGCTAGCACGCCATTCACTTGTCACTTCGGGCCTCTACTCGAGAAAGAATATAAGAGGGAAAATCGGAGAACGCGCCAAAGGAAGGTGGAACTTTGACGGTAAAGCTATGAGCTATAAGCTCTCGGCAGGTAACTGACATTGTATTTTACAATATATTAATAATTAATTTTCAAAACAGCGCAAAGGTCTTGTAATTAATTTAATTATGAATTAAATTGAATAAATTAAATAAATAACGTAATATAAATGCAATAGAATATAATCTTTCATCTGTACGTTGCACGAAAGAATTAAACTGCGAATTAAACTGACAGAGTATCTCTCGTAGAGAGTACAATTTTCGGCAAGACAGAAGTGAGCTAATCATACCTTTTGGATTTATTTTTGACGGGAGCAACGAGATGAGCGTAACAAAAAATAAGTTTCTTAGGGGACGACGAAGATGATGGGTGAGGAGCAGGAGGAGTGATTGGAAGCCAGATAGCGGAACGCCGTTAGTTGGAAGGAGGCAGAGTGAGTTTAGGTCCCAGCGGGGACGAAAAGGGCCTAACGATCCCGAGCTACGAGCTTCTCCTCGCCCCATGCAATCTCCATAGAATTACCATACGATTAAGAGGACGCCGGCCCACGACGCGCGTATAGGAGCCGCCGAGAGTAGCCCTCGAGAGTCTTCCAATTAGCCTCTCGAAAGATCACTCTTCCTCTCTCGTCCACACCAAGACGTGAATGCACTGAGATAATCTAAGATCGCCGACCTAGCCGAACCGGCATATCCATAAATCGAATCGCGATAGAAGCGTGAGGTGTACATGCGCATCTGTAATAGTTCACGTATATACAAGAAATAGAGATTATCTCAACTACCTTGATTTATATAGAGAATACATTGTCTAATATACATCCCGAGGGTGAAATATAATTTCATTGTATTATATTAATTATTCACCCTCCGTCGGCAATACTGGACTTTTGGATTGTGAATTCTAGATAAATTTAAATTTAAATTTGTAAAAAATATAAGGAAAATATAATCCAATTTCTATGATAATAAAAACTCGTTAATTTTTCGATTCCCAAATGAGCCGTTTGTCTTAAAAATGATCTTTTCGGAATTATTTTGCTAAAAAGTTTAAAAATGTTTATAGATTTATGAATAAAAATAAATAACAATGTATTATATTTACGCATTGATATATTTATTTATCATACTTTAATATAATTTTTAACATTATAAACGTGCTATTTATACAGAAAATTTTTTAGGGTCAGTCACCTCACTTGGAAACTTATATGTCTGGGAATCGGTATGAGAGAGTCGAAAGATTAAAGTTTTCACAAGTACGAGTATATAGTAAGAATTTTATCCGATTTTTACATAATCTAGAACAATATAAAAATCTGCACTAAAATTCGAAATTCCAGGTTGCAGTCAAAAAGTGAAAATTTTACATTGCCGAGAGTTAATAACATTATATTAATAAAATAGGGAGAATTAAGTTTATTATATTAATAAAAATTAATTATTCTCATAAATGGAACCTCAGAGACCCATGTAGAAGATATTCGTTGAACTCTTCGCATTAATATTTTACATATCAAAAAGCTGTGTGTGTGTAGTAAAAATAAATAAATAAATAAATAAATATAACGAACTCCAAAAAGAGATGCGTCACTAAATATTGTATTTCCCTTATCCACATTATCTACGTTTGCAAGCAATTTATAAAGCAACATCTCGTTCGTAGTCCAATTTTTGTGATCTTGAATGCATATTCTAAAATATCATGCACGTGTACGACACGCGTGAGTATTCGCGAAGAAAGTTTATAGTGCATCGCGACAACACGAGCCCCTTTCCTTCTCTTCCACTTTTTCGTCTCTTTCCCTCGCTCGGTTTACGAGCTTATTTTACTGGATTTTTATGATATAACGTACCCGCACCTAGCTCCAGCTCGAAGTTTATAGGTTTGCGAGATTTTATCGTGGTGTAACGTATGGTTTGTTAAATCGACCTCCTGCGCTCGTAGATACATACACACACGCACGACGCAAAGCGTCCCTCAGTCGCTGCTAGACGCTAGATGTTCGTCGTTCGGCTCGACGAACCAAGTGGATCTGTTTATTTGGCGAAAACTCGAGTAATCGACCCTTCTCAGACCGAGAGCGGCCTTTACACTCGGAAAAATAACACTTTAATAAAATGTTCGCTATCAGCTTTTAATTAAAGTACCGAATAATAAGAGCGTGGCCCCGTCGCGAGAGCAATGACCATAACGACGACTTCCGGTCAGTAACTCCACGCAATTAAAGAGACTTAACTGCAATTCCGTTAACGGTACGCGCTACAACTATCGTGTGCAACTTGACAGCACAATAGCTTTTCATCTTATCTCTTTCTTTCCTTTTCTTCCCTTCATTTTCACAGATTCCTCCTTTTGTTTCCTTGTATCGGTGTCACTTCAAAATGATGGTCTGCGTGACGCATCTATTTTCTAAATTAGACGAACGTGAACCGTGACTCGTCAATTGATAGTGCGAATGAAGAAAGGAAATAAAATAGTCGAAAATAACTGTGACGGCAGTTTAGGCCGTTCGCTGATAAAGCCCGAAACAGCAGCGTTCGAGTTAAACTCGCGCGAACAATGTGTGCATACGTTATCAGTAAAGCGAGCATTACGGTAATTCCGCTACTTGATAATACGGCCATGTCTTTATCAGCGTCTGTGGGTACACAATGCATAATAACTCGCGCGTATTGCGGCCGTCTTTTGCTCGTCACGGCGAGCCGTTTCGCGCGCCGTAATTAGCGAATACGTGACGCGTAATCGGCAAAGTTAATTAAAGCGATTCACGAGAATCAGCAAGGCTCTCGTTTCGTGGCGCGAGGAACGCGGGAACGAATGTGTGCTCGTTAAGAAACGTTTCCCTACGCTAACGAAAGGGAGGCCGCGATTTACCACAAATGTGTAAGTTTTTGCAATAAATCAGTGCGTGAGCATTACGGCGGACTCACTCCAATCGGACAAATCTCGTTAGTCGACTCCGTGAAGTTCGAGACTCGAGAGGACGAGGCGAAAAGAGAGAGAGGAGAGAGAGGGGTGGAGAAAGAGAAGGCAACAGAGAGAGAGAGAGAGAGAGAGAGATGGGAAGAGAGGGCCAAGGGACTCTGGTTCACCTTGGGATGCTGGAACCCCATCTGCATGTGAGTATCATGGATGAAGAAGACAGAGATGGAAATACAAAGAAAGAGAAAGAGAGAAAAAGAGAGGGAAGAGAGCACGAAAGGCGCGGAACAAAAAGAAAAGGAAAGCGAAGCTAGGGGAACGACATTCCAGCTGGAGCCGGAATGAGCGGCGTCAACCTCTCGAAAACCGAAGCCACGTTTCGTACATTGTAACAATAACAGAACGCGATGCATACGATCAAACTCTTTCCCCGAACGCTCCACTTAATTCTTTCACGTTCTCAGCGAGTGAATTTCACGATAACGCGAAGAAGCAGAGCATTGTAAAATAAATCTATAATTAAATTTTTTTTTTCATTAAAATTCCATAACTTTTTCGAGATCGTCGACGTGAATTCTTCGCGATTAACGAGGGAAATGTACCGAGAGCAATTTTTAATCGTTCACGCGAGCGTGCTCACCCGCCGTGTTGAAGACAGTTCGATGTCGTACTCGCGTAATAAATGGAAGCAAACGGAGCCATTAATTACGGGAGATAAAGGACGGGGGTGAATCCAGCGTGAAATGCGCTGCGCGAAATCAAGGTCAGCCGGTTTAGTTGCAGCGAAACGCAATGCGCTCAAGACTCACGTGGGCTCAGCTCCGTTTCGCCTTTCGGATTAATATTAACATATCAGGCAACGCCGCGCGAAAGGTCATGCCTCTGATTGTGAATAAAATTTTCGTACATCCGATGTTGAATAAAACGTCGTTTCTCGAGAATCGATTATTTTTACTGACGTTAGAATAAGATTCCCCTAATAAAAAAAAAGAGGATGCTGTATCAAAAATATCGAGCGACGTTAGACGACAACAATAATAACATTGTTGCTCAGACGGACGTATATTGCACGTTATATATAGGTGCGCGACAGGAAACGGAGCTATCGTTGGCCAACGGCCAAATCGAGTATGGATTTTTAATTGTTTGTACGAGCTGCCATTGTTTCAAAACTGCAGAGAATCGAGGATGTACGGCGCGGCGCGGCGCGGTGCGGCGCGGCGGCGCGATGTCCTAAATTAAATAAATCCTCGCCTCGGTGTGAAAATCGAACAGACGGACTAATCCAGCACGGGACACCCTATGCAACGGATTGCACCGCACGAAACGCACGTGCGTCATATACGCAATGACGGACCGTAAGTAAAGTCAGCCAATCGGATTGCGCGCCACGCGCGAAATCAATATCGGCCGATCCGTGATTAATGGCAGCGACGCGGATTATTATTCGGCCGAATTATCTGTTTTGCCCGCGGATTAATTTCGTTTTATCAGACGTCCACAAGTGCGCCGAAAAGTTCATCGTCCGGCAATCGTGCGCCTGATAATTACCAAGATGACTATTTGTCGCGCAACCAGGTCGGATTTTAGTCCTCTTCGGGTCCGACACCCTCGAGGGTTTTTTTTTTTCATTTTTTTCAGTGCACCACGAGAAGGATTATGCCAGCTGCTCTATGCGGACTGAAGAGCTGTCCGCACATGGGAGAGGATGAAAAAAAGGGGATTGGGGGACAACGGTTGAAAGGCGAGTAGAGAAATCCCGCGGATTTCGAAGCAGCCTTGCCTCCCCGTTTCTTTCGGTATTTGGGATCTACGCGCGCCCCACGGGAAATCGTCCTGAGCGGTGTGTTCCATCCGAAACAGGTCTTCGAGATCAGCGGGTTACAGAAGGAAAGCGCCTCTTCCAATTTGACCGTGACAAATCGTAGTCAGAGGTTGACTGCCTCTTAGGACTCGATCGATCGGTATTACACGTGATATTCGAGGAAGTAGGACGGTCCATTAACGCGAATCGAACGAGTTGCCTCTGGTTGCGTGTCTCGTAATTGCACCGTACAATTAGTGTTAAGTGCGATCGCCCGATTCTCCGCTTGTGATCGTATACCGAGCTACAATTTCGGAGCAACATAAAATTAAGGTCTCCGATCCATTGCAAGCGCATTAAATTGCATCAAAAGCGAGGAAGTCAAATGTGATTTATTTGCACTGTACGTCGGAATAAATTATTATTTTTTTCGCTCAATTTATTTCTGTTAAAAATAAATTTTGCGATTTTATCAAGATTTATAGCCGTGAATTCATGAATAAAAAGAAGTCTTCGGTATATTTAATAAATTTATTCTATCGAATATGAAATGTGACAGGTCGAAACAAAAGTTCGTAGCTCTATGAACTTCAAAATTCAAGCAGCTGCAATTTCGTTAAAAATGAATGACATTTAAATTTTTTAACAGGGTTTTAAAGCTTAAAACCTCTACTTTCGAAAGATCACTATGTCTTTTGACAGTTTTTGTGAGTTTCGTAACTTTTCCATAGAAAACTGCGAGCTGAACAAATGAGTAAGTTTCTTCTCACTGAGCCTGTCACGTACCCAAAAAAAAACTTGCGAAAATTTTCTACTTTCTAACAAACTTTCTCGACAAAATCGTTTTTCGAAAATGTTTCTAAGATTTTTTGTTACTGAATTATCACAAATTAAATAAAAGAAGCATTTTGACTTTAATTGCTCGATAACTCCGTTGAAAATTATCACAATCCAAAAAACGGATTCTTAAAATTGAAACTCTACTTTATGGTATAATTGTCAAATTTTTTTACATGTAGAAATAATACAAATGAGGTAGCGCTACGAACTTTTGTTCCGATCCAATAGAAATTAATTCCTACAAATAAAGCAAGAAATTCGTACAACTTTTTTGATATTATAATTCAATGCTATTACAGCAACTGATTGGAAGATTTAAGAAACAAATATTGTAATTCACATTTAGACTTTCACATAGCCTTTTTTATATAGCGGATAATTTTGAAGTTCTCACATAATTTCGCGCGTAATTCAGATTCCTTCGGTGAAAGGCCGACAAGAGTAAAGGTTGTTGGCAAAATAAAAATTCGCAACGTTATACGTAGATATAATAGCGTGATGTTCGTCGGCGGCAAACAAAGGGATAAGGCCCCAGCTAGGATGGAGAACGGTCCCACCTTGTACGGTCTTGATCCGAAGTTATCTGAGCGGCGCACGCGAGAGAACAAGCGCAAGAGCCGATTATATTAAATGGCTGGTAAAACGGTCTGCTTAACATAGCGTTTATCTGCTCCTCTTGGTTTAGTACTTTTTCACTGCCTCGTCAGCCATCGCCCATAAACTCGACTATGACTATCTCGTGTCTCTTTTCCACTCATGTGACGCGGAAGGAGAAAGCTCTCAGTACATTTTTCCGCGCGCACGCGTGTGGCATTACACGCAGCCGGGCCGGAACTCATAAAAGATACAGGACCGTTAAAACGGTTCATCGTCTCGAATGCTCATCATACTTTGACGTCCTTTTTGTTTATGATAAACTCAAACTAAAACTTTCTCTGTTATTCTTTGCTCTCATCTCTTTTTCGCATCGAAAAATAAAGTGCTCTTCAATGCTGTCCATATAGACATTTTTTAATTATTTATTTTATTTATTTATTACTTAAACTCTAATCAAAAATCTAGAGTTATATATATTATATAAATATTATTTTATACGGGAGGATAAAAGTATGTGCTCTAAAAAAATATGAATGTAAATTTGACATTATGGGTATTAAATATTATTCTCACTGTATTGGTGTAAATTTACATGCTGATAAAATTCACATGTTTATATCAACACCAACACAGTGAAAATTATTTAAACCGACATGATATTAAATCCATATTTTTTAGTGTACAGAATATATCTACAATAAAATTCTAAATGTCTCAAAAATATAACTCTTTTTTTTTCAAAATATATTGCTTTCCAACAAAAAACACAGTGATCATATCATCTTTGTTTAACATTAGCAAACAACAAGAATATAATGTGTTACTCGGTGTCTCTTGCTGGGAAACACCCATTATATTGAGAGTATTATAAAAGTATTTTTATATATAAAATATTCAAAGAACATGTCAATAAAAAAAAGTCATAAAAATTATAAAGACAATGAGATGTTCTGAGAATATCTTAACATTTTAATAAAATGTATATACATTCATCTCTTTAGATAATAATAATTACATTAATAAAGTTTAAAAAGTTTTCTGCGTAGAGTATCTGTACAGATACTACAATTTCCTAACAAAATATCATGAGATTTTTTTTGCTATGATTTAACTGTACAAAACTGAAATAGAAAGGTCAATATCTCCGTGAGTTCGAGGCAAAGTACAATTTAAAATCCCAGTATAACCGAATGACGACAAACGAGAATACAACGAGGGAGGGATAAAAGTAATGAAAAAGCATAGGGTTACAAAAATGCACAGGCATTCGAAGATGCGTTAGTAAAAGGTACGATTGCGTCCACATTCAAATTCCTCCGAAAAACAATCAATAGCGATCTCGTTCTCTCTCGATCGCGAAAAAGATATCCTTTCGTCGCGGGATGTACCCAACGCCCATTTGGAAATATCATAACGTTACAGAAACGTGGGATGTCGTTGTTGACGTCATAGCCCGTGCTGCGCCAACGACACCCTCGTGTCTCCTATTTGTGTGTGTGTGGGTGTGTCAGCGCATGTATGAATGCGTATACACACGCACAAACACACACCGCTGGAGAAGCGACGGGAAAGAGGGTAGCTTAGTATGAGGGGCGTGGTGTGGTGTGGTGTGGTGTGGTCCTTCCACCCCCAACGGGCAGCGAATACTTTTGACGTAACTTCCATCCCCACAACGATCTCTCTCGCCCCCCTTTCGCGATTTCTCCCTTTTTCTCTCTTAGTCTTCCTCGATCGTGCCCCCCAGAAATAATTGCGCGTTTCGCGGTCTCTTGATCCGCGCGTAAAAGTAATCCAAACATCGCATAAAAATTATGTTTACGAGTTTCGAATGGTTCTCTCGCAGGGGTCGCGCGGCCGAAGGGTGGTCGAAGGGAGCGTCAACGCGGGTTGCATTGTCGCAGATAGGGATCTCTCGCAATTTTTCGATTTCGCTCTACTGTGCGCTTACGAGCCGCGACACAACGACCCGAACGTTATTCATGAAGAAGTTACGATCTTTTTCACGTTCAGAGATTAAATGATTCCCGAGTTGGCGGTCTCGGCGTGCTCGATTTTCAATATTGATACACCTTGAAATACAGTTTTATCGCCCATTATCAGGCTTCTTTCGCAACGATCCAAAGATCTACGAATCTACGGATCTACGAAGCTCAACATTCTTTTAATAAGATATAATGATAATTTCAGTAACACTCTCTTTACATAGTTCTACAGTTCCTTATAAAAAGAGTTGTGCACTTTTTTATATTAAAAAACCAAAAGAGAATACATATATGGTATGCTAATTTTGGTTTTTTGTTGTAAAATATGCGCAACTTTTTTTATTTTTATTAAAAACTGTAGAACTACGAAAAGTGCCACTGGAGCTGTCATTATTTTTTTCATATTAAGAAAATGTAGGAATCTTCTCTGCACGTACGTAAAGCATTGAAAACCGAGGTCGTCTCGGAACTGTGCCGATTTCGATCAATTCTGAGAGTTAAAAACGCAATTTAAAAATCAATTTCAAATACAACTAGGCGCCGAAAGTCAGCGCTTTAAATAAGACCTATGATTTATGACGTACAATAACTCGCGCGCACGGACGAATGGAATGAAACTCTACTCGAGCATAGATATAATCAATGACGCTGCAAAAATAATAATGCATTCTCATAACATTCGATTTCTGCATCATGTGAAATACATATGTAAAAATACGCGGCACTGCCAGCCTAATACGAAAGAGACAAAAAAATACATTGAAACCCGCGGTCTCTGTTACAAGATGAGTCTCTGTCGCAAACGAGAGTCTGTCACATCCGAAAGTAATTCATTTAAAAATTCCATTCATCCGTTAGCGCGGTACAAAATAGGCGAGTCGTTCGCACGTAAAGTTTAATGATCCGAGCGGCGCGAGTCGAGCGCGGCAAAAAGAGCAAATGCCCGTGTTGTTGCAGAGAAAAGATCACTCACCTGTCTTCTCCTTGATCTCGCAGAGCACCGAAAACAGGGCGGGCTTCATCCTGTGGCAGTTGAGGGTGTGTTTTCTGCAAGCAAATCGCGAACAGATTAGCTCGACGTCGTTATAAAAAGCCTGTTCTTTGTGGCTATTATAGCGTACACTTGTACTTAAAATAAAATAGATATACATATATTTAAAGTTTAGCGAAAGCGGGATAGAAAATCTTTGCAATCTGATATACAATAGCAGTAAAGAACAGACCTAAAGTCACAAAAGAACAGACACAAAAGATGATTGACAAATTCGGGACCGATCCTTCGAGAAAAAATAGACCGCTTTCCAGTAAAAAACGCACACTGAGAGAAAAAAACATCTTAATACAAAAAATAAACTATTAGGACCCACCAAATAAATAACTTTTTGTGTTGAGTAAAATTTTTTTGTATCAAGATATATATATATATATATATTTGTTTTTCACTGAGAGAAGAAATCTTTTCTCAATGAATAACAGTTTTTTGTATCAAGATATTTTACTTAATACAAGGAAATTATTTATTTGATGAGTTCTGATAGCTTATTTTTTTGTATCAAGACATTTTTTCCTCGTATAGTAAATCATGACATTTTTGTGTGCCACTGTTAAACAAAGATGAAATTATCACTGTATTACACAGTATCTCTTGCTGAAAAGCACCAAAAGTTGCCCCCGAGTTCGTCGAGAGAAAAAAAAATCGTATGACGAAGGAAGACAAATCTAGATACCATCACTCTGCATACAAATTACATGAAATTATAACTATCGCCACCGCAATTAGCGGTTCAGTGCTAATAAAGGCAATTCGCTTAATTCAAGGCTGTATGCTTAATCGAGGACCGCAATATTTAAATGGTTAACGTTTAACTCACATCGCGAAAATTACAAGTGTCTCGCTCTGCACTCCGCGTAAAATGCACGTATTCGTGGGAGGCACATCTGGCGCTCTTTGTAGCGGGCGTCCAACACGCGGACAGGTACTTAATATAACTTAACATACATGAGCAAAGCCAGGTGAAACGAGCAGCCACACTTAGCCGCGCGTGTGCACAGACGAGACAGTTTAAATGCAAGGAGTTCGGAGTTCGGAGTACCACCGGATGCTACGTTTTTATTTTATTCATAGAACGTGTGTTCTCTTCATTTGTTTACTCGTTAAATTGCAAAGAAAGAAACGCGGCATCAATCTCTTCGCGGATCGATAGATCCTATCTAGACAAATGCCTCGCAGGTCCATCAAATTATCATAAAAAGATAGAGAGGATGTTTACCGGGACATATATATATTCCGTAAGATAAATCAGGCTGATTAATGCGCTAATGAATAACACGCGCATAATTAGCTAAGTATACATCGAGACCCGCAGTTACACAGTGGAAGCACTATTATCACTCGTCGTTATTAATAAGCACGTTGCACGTTTTATAATACCGCATAATTAACTGCAAAGATTGTGCAAAATGCACCCCGCGTGTTCTTTTTAAATTGATACGTGAGATAAGAGAAGAACGGACGAGATGTACTTTTTGCGTGACGTTGCGAGAACCGACGAGCGATATAACATGGGTACACTTTGTAATCTATACGATTTAATGCGTTTCCGTGAACCCGCCGTAACCCGGGGACCCGAAATAAAACCGCGTGCACCGTATTTTATACGCGGGCATCGTCTTGCTTTTATGAGAATTTCGTTTACACGGTACTCCTCCTCCCTGGTAGTAACGAATCGACCTCGTAAATCGAAAGTACCATTAAACCTTTAATTCCGCTATTAACGAG
>NW_017299487.1:512380-520255 GCF_001594075.2 Trachymyrmex cornetzi
ATATATATATATATATATAAGAAATTTAGAGAGTATTTAAAGAGTGATTCCATTTTCAATCTTTAAGAGTGAAACTTTACTTTTCAATGCGAGAATCATTCTAGAAGTTTTAGAAAGTGAAGTTTTAGAAAACCAAATATGCGACGGTTTGCAAGTGCCGGAAGTGAAGAAAACATTCAAGGACGAACAGGCAAAGCACTTTGAAAGGAAGAAACGGTATTCGATGGTACGGTATTTGAAAAGGTATTCAACGTGGACAAGATCAAAGGACGCATCCCGCGCGCAAGCACATAAAAAAATGGCGGAGCGACAAAGGAAGAAAAAGGATACGAGGCGGCAATACCTCGCTTGCGCCTCGTCCAGACTCTGATCCGTGATATTCATGATCTGCTGTAGGATCTCGCCGATGTCCTGCTTCCTGGCCTCGACCGCCTGGTCGGGGCCCTGAGCCGCGGTGCCGTCGACCGGGCCCATGCTGCCGTAGCCGGCAGTGTTCTGGGCTGCCTGGCCCTGGTTTCCACCCATCAGACCCACACTTGATCCTCCGTGTTGCAGCATCCTGCCAGTCTCATCCATCAACCGAATGCTCGCGCTACTTCACTCCCGGTTCGCGATGCCGTACGCACGGACGTGTGTCGTGTGTATACGTGCACGGCGTGGCGTGGCGTGGCGTTTGTCGCCTTGGGGGCCTCCTCTTTATTAATTTCTTTTTCTTATTTATATCCGCTACGTCGTGGCGCCCAGACGTGGCCGACCGACGGAGCGCGCACTCGTGTCGCACTACACGCACGTAACGAACCTACCTACGCGTTATAATCGTATACCAGGTGTCGCGAAAGAACGCGTAAAAAACTTGAACGGATCCAACCTTCGCGATCTATCGACCACCTTCTAGCTCGACGGACGTTGCCGCTGGCCGGATGTCGATGATGCACGTGCTTTCTCTCTCTCTCTCTCTCCAGTCTTCTCTTCCCTTTCTCAGATACGTGCCTGAATCGTCGCTCTAGTAGAAGGCGCGCGTTGCGCACTTGCAAAAATATATTCTCTCCCTTTCTCTATCTCCGTAGTGACGAACACCTCGTGACTTGGACTCGCGCAACGATCCCCGAAACGCGCGGCGCGAACGATCAACGACTTCGAGGTTATGCCAACGCCGCGGTCTTTGTCCTTCTGCGTGTCGTACGGCGCTTTTAACTCCACTCCGTTTCGTCCCGTTTTTCTGTCTCCTTCTCCCTTCGTCGCTCTCGCTCGCTCCCGTACCGCAGCACGCTTACCTTCCCGCTCGACGATGCACTTCTATCCTCGTTCGGCTCTATCTCTCTCGGTGCCACTCTCCGCTCCGGCGATGCACTTTTTTTAATTATCGTATTTTAAAATCTGGTATACACAATATAGGGCAAGTAGAGAATAGGATCTCCTCCGGCGGCTCTAACATTGACGGATTGTCGGATTTTACGTATACGCGGTTATATCGAGACGGTCGGCGTCGCGCCCGGACCGCACTCCTTCCCTCGAGTCAGCACACTATGTATATACTATATATATATATATGTGTGTGTGTATATATAATATTTTGTTATACGTAATAATACATTATTTTATCGAGGTTGCTTTCGTAATTCTTTTAAAATAATTTAATTGTTAACAATTATATTTTTTGATTCTATGAGATATTAAAGAGCTTTTAAAAAAAAATAAGAATGTTGAATTGTTAAGATTAAGTTTTGTTGTGCAAAATTTTATTTTTTAAATGGTATAAAAAGAATTTAAAAAATTTAGTTTAATTATATTGTTGTACTTAACATTACAATAATATTAAGTACAACAATACAAATAATTATAATATAATATAATATAATATAACGTTATAAATATTAACAACAATAATTTAAATAATCCGTTTTTAATATTTATTTAAAATAAAAGAACAAGCGATCCCCCTTCCTTCCTCGCGCTCCCTCGTCACGATCCGTCGTTATCCGCGTGCGCATCCACGCTTATTTACGGCTGCCCGATCACCTCACGGTGACTGTACTCGCGATCTCATAACCTCCTCCACGCTGACGTGCGCGATCGACGTTCTTTGGGCGATCAACGGCGATCTCCCGAGGACGCGTCGTTCTCGACTCCGAAACAACGCGCGTCTCCGTCGCTCTCCGTCGCCAACTTCACACCACACACAAACGTAAACTCCGCCCACTATCTCTCTCTCCCTCCGTAGCAGTCGTGCTGTTCCTTTTGCGCCCGCGACGTTCCCGGTCACGTTTCTCACCGTCGCCGAGGACGCCGAGCGACACGCCAAATCGAGGAAAGGCTCGCGGATACTTACGGATCGCGATGACGTACCTCACACGAAAACCTGCTGCTAATGCTGAAACGAGAGCAAACGAGAGAAGATCGTGTGCGTGAGAGAGTCGTAAATTACGATGGCGCGCTAGTGCGCAGTCTCTGTACGCGCAAGATGGCCGCCCGCCAGGAGCGACCATGACTGGAAAGCGGGAAACGTAAATCAACCGCGTGGATGGCATGGCGTAGTATGCCATGGGCGGCATGGCGCATACCACTGAGGCCGGTTTTTGAACCCGAGATTCTGAATATAATAACCGCACGCATTATTTGTAACCGATCCTTCCGTCTTACAAAGCCTTATTAAATTTACGAAAACATCAATGCTTTTTATATTATTCGAGTCGCCATCTCTAGAATCGTTCATATTTATTAATTTTTGGATCGAATAACAATTGAACACTTGAGATTAAAATACTTTAATTTAGATTGCATTTATAAGATGATTAATATATATATATATATATTGAAATTACTGAAATTACTTTTTAATCAAATATAGAGATTCAAAAACTTGCAGTTAATGACTGCGTTCAGCAGACTCAACAGTTTTGCAACCGTTTTATGATTCTTCGCTCAGATTGGACTATTCCTTTAAAACTAAAAGTATAAACCAATCGATCCGGGTCAGAATGCAAGAATCAACCAACTGCAGTCGAGCATTCCCCTGTTACAGTTGAATGACAAGGGAATGTTCGACTGCAGTTGGTTGGTTCTTACATTCCGACTCGGATCGAACCCTCGGTGTAAACTGCGTCATTGATTACATTTACACTCTTAGGGTTACTTTCACCATCATCGGTTTATTTAACCAGCCTAGTAACTGTAATGAAATAGAAAAAGATAGAACTGTTTCTATCTCTTTCTATTTCATTACAGTTACTAGGCTGGTTAAGTTAACTGAGCTTGGTGAAAGTGGCCCTTAATCGTGTTTAATAACATCCGTAGTTATAAAACTAGCCAATCGCAGTCATTCTATTCTTTCGAGAAACATATTATGATTGGCCAATTTCATTACTATACGAATGTTATTGAACCCGATTAATAAGTGTGCCGTGTAAATGTAATCAGAATTAACTTTTTAAACAATTAACATAGAACCGGTTTTACATTTCAGATTAACTTATAGCGTTTTCGGCCCGGCCAGGTTTGCACCAACCTGGGTTGGATTAACGGCGTTTTGTGCTCTCCTATTGGTAGAGCGGATGACGTCAACCAATAGGAAAGATTAATCTAACCTAGGTTGCAAACCCGATCGGGCCGAAAACGCTATTAGTCGGCTGATTATTCTGCCCGTTATTCTGTGTTATTTCGAATAGCGCTAATTAAATGTTTCAATGGCGCATTCTCTATTCCGCAGCCCTCTTCTATACCGTAGGTCTGTTTTCTGTGTTCACTTTTGGAACTTAAAGTAAAATAGAAATACGTTTGATATTTATTTAAAGCGAGAAAGAGAGTTCTAGAACAGTCTAGTGCAGGAACAGAAAACAGATCTCGTATGATTTCACCCTAAAAACGGATTATGGATTCCGGCCATAGATTTATAAGAGAAACGCGACTAGTGTTAAGTGTTCTGATTGGTCATTGCAATCACGTGATTAGCAGCCAATGATGAACTTATTTCTGCGTATTAAAATGGTTGCTTAATGGATGATTGGTGGATTTCATAGTCTGTCTTGTAAACGACGCCATTTTTAGTACTTTTCTAGTACTTTTTAGTACTTTTATAATACTAATATAAATCTGTCGCGCTTCTCTTATGCGGGGTTTACAATAGAAGTCGTAGCAGTCGTGGGGTCTTAAGTTGTAGAAAATTGACCAATCATAGTCGATTATTCTTCTCATATTCTACTGTGATTGGTTAATTTTCTACGACTTAAGACTCTACTACTGCTACAACTTCTATTGTAGACCCCGCTTTAGGGTCGATCTCACCAATTCAGATTAACCTAATCGGTCGATTGTTACATTAGCTGCGTTCAGCAGACTCAGCACTTTTGCAACCGTTTTATGATTCGTCGCGCTGATTGGTTTATACTTTAAGTTTTAAAGGAATAGTCCAATCTGAGCGAAGAATCATAAAACGGTTGCAAAACTGTTGAGTGTGCTGAACGCAGCCATTGGAACTGACAAATCACATTTGCTGTTCAGCAGAATTGATCAATTATGGTTGACATTTAATCGATCGATTAGCTTAATTGGAGTTGGTGAAAAAGGTCCTTAGGCCCATTTCTAACAACGCAGTTTAAAGAGTTAATCCCTAATGACATTTGATTAACCAAAGTTTAACAAAATATTGGTTTCTATCAACTTTTTTCTTTAGTTTAAACGTATATAAACCAAAGACATAGGCTGAGTTTCCACTGAGCGCGTCACGCATGGTCGAAGGAAAGAAAGAGAGGGGCTGTGTATTTATATTGTATAATCTTATCTCTTCCTCTCTTTCATGACGCGACGCGTGACGCGCTCAGTGGAAACGTACCAATAGAGAATGGACTGCGCGATTCGTATCTAAGTAGTGTATCAAATTTGGTCGATAATAATGAGAGAGAGGGACCGTGGGAGACGACTAATCTCCTTCTCATTCTCTCTCCCATTACACCATTGAATGGAAAGAGATAGAAATGATCGTCTGCCACGGTCCCTCTCTCTCATCCCTATCAACCATTTTGGCACACGGATCGTGCAGTCTATTCTCTACGTCTTTGATATAAACTGAGTTTAAATTTAACGGCCAATTTTGGCCGTTTAGAGGTAGTTGAACTGCGGTTAAGAAATATTACTAGTGTCAAACATGGCATATAACCTCGTACTGTCGTCTTCCGATGACGAGGATATTATTATTGAACAATTTAATAGAAGAAAAAGAAGATTTGGTAATTATGGAGAAAACGGGCGACCTCGCCGATTTTAATAAAATTAGAAGATTTAAACAACGTATTAATTATTTTGAGGAATTGGACGATATAGAGTTTAAAATGCGATTTCAATTGAGTGAAGCATCAGTGTTAAGCTGGAAACACAATAGACACAGGCAATAGGCACAGGCAACAAGGAATAATGAGCCGTCCAATCAGTACTCTGGGATATAATATCGAACTTATACCACAAAGCTCTGATTGAACGACTCGTTATTCCCTGTTGTCTGTGCCTATTGCCTGTGTCTATTGTGTTTCCAGTTTTAGAAGTTTTAGAAAATATTAGAGATGAATTAGAATTCGGGACTGACAAGTAAATGAAAAAATTATAAAATAAATTTATAAATAAATTTTTTTCTGAAATTATTTTACGAATATTTACAATTACAAATATAAATTTAAAATTTTTAATTAATATAAATAATTATTTTTTAAGAGAAATAAAGCAGTATCTCCTATAGACCAATTGATGAATTTCAAAATTCGGTAGAAGATGTACTATTAAACTTTTGTTCTATTATTTTCCAATATTTGTCCTTCTCTTTACAGGTTATCATAATCAAATCTTTTATTTTCTATCACATCTTTATAGGCTGCGTTCCAATTTACGCTCGCAATGCTCGCGAGCATCGTTTGTCCTTGTTTAACATTTGATAAACGACAAGGATGAAATGATTCCACGAGCGTTATGAGCGTTCAGTGGAACGCAGCCATAATGAGTTACTAAATCTATTAAAATAATTTTCTCGGCCTTCGAAAATTTGCAGCACGTTTACGTTATTTATTACTTATTACATCTTCTACGTTTATTTTTTATTTAATTTGTAACGTTATGTTCCTTACACGAATATTCACATAACACGATGCTGCACGTTGCCGTACAATACTGTTAGAACCAATATTGGACCAATCAACGACTGAGATTTAGTAATTTCTTTAAGTTATGACACATAGGTTATAAGTTTAGCTAAACGTTTGCATTGTAACGGTGGTAGAAATCAATTAGCGTCAAATCTAGGTTTAGTTTTAACGAAAGTTTGACTAAACTGGAGATTAAGGCAAAAATAGTAGAAACGCGTCTTACTAAAATACACTAAATGTAAGTGCGCATGAGCACCTGAAAGCTTCTGATTCTCTCAGGTATCTGACTCAGCCAAAATAGCAGCAGTTGAATTGCGGCCACGATTTTCTATGCTTCTCAACGGAGATGCCGATTCCAGTGTTTAAACCTCTCTCTTTCTCTCTTTCGCGTCGCGTCGTGACGAGTGGACGACACGACGCGTGACGCGCTCAATGGATACGTATCCATATGGTACGTTTCCACTAAGCGCGTCACGCGTCACGTCGTCCATTGCGTCACGACGTCATGAAAGAGAGAAAGAGATAAGATGGCTGGCACCCAGTTGGACACGGCTCAATTGGACACGAGTCACTCACAGCGCTTGAGACTACAAAGCTCCTAAGCACCGGTCGTTGTGATTGGTGGTGTCCAATCGAGCCGTGATCAATCGGGATCACCCCGATAAGATTATATAACTACACAACTCCTCTCTTTCTCTCCTTCGACGACGCGACGCGCTCAGTGGAAACTCAGCCTAATGATCCTGATGTGGTGCAGTGGATGTTATACTAAAATCGAAAAAAAGTAAAAAATTTTTTTAACTTTTTTTTTATTTTAGTATAAAATCCACTGTACCATGTCAGGATTTTGAGTTTACTTTAATCCTGTAAAAGGATTTTTTATTCCATTTAGTCAATTCGGAGATTTTGATCAAATTGCAATGTCGATAATTGGGTCCCTCCAGCATCCCCTTAAGGGATGCTTACTTATTATATATCGTTGTGTCTCACTCAAACGCATTCATTTGTCCTTATCTTGCAACGCCATCTCTTAGAAAGAGATCAACTAAAATACTGCTCGGTTTCATGGCTAAACAGTCATACAACGTCGATTTCTCACGCGCTAGACACACAATTTCGTTCCTTGCGCTAATTTTTTTATTTAGGCGTCAAAACTTAATTCTAAAGATACGACTGTAATCGTCTATTTATTCTACATGTGCTCCTGCCCTAATTTCGAGCATATAACGTGCCTATAATTTTTTCACGAAGTAAATGTTTGGTGAGCTGATAGCACATGGATACAAGAATCTGTAATTTATTATTTTTCCCAGTTATGGACACAAATACACCAGGAGCAGGTACATTAGCACGGATATTTCAATCGTGGAGAAGGAATTTTTATTCCCCACGATTGAAATATCTGTGCTAATGTACCTGCTCCTGGTGTATTTGTGTCCATAACTGGGAAAAATAATAAATTACAGATTCTTGTATCCATGTGCTATCAGCTCACCAAACATTTACTTCGTGAAAAAATTATATGCACGTTATATGCTCGAAATTAGGGCAGGAGCACATGTAGAATAAATAGACGATTACAGTCGTATCTTTAGAATTAAGTTTTGACGCCTAAATAAAAAGATTAGCGCAAGGAATGAAATTGTGTGTCTAGCGCATGAGAAATCGACGATGTATGACTGTTTAGCATCGACATCTAGAATGGACCGCTGATGGCAATGGTGGGGGTAGAAAGACGATTAGAGTGAGA
>NW_017299487.1:520752-522418 GCF_001594075.2 Trachymyrmex cornetzi
GAGACACAACGATATATAATAAGTATAAAGGGCATTCTACAATGCGTTGCCAACAACCGTTGCCAGTTGAAATGTTTGTCACGATAACCAATCGGAAGCATAAATAATACCATTAACGCTTCTAATTGATTGTCGGGACAAACGTTTTAACTGGCAACGGGTGTTCGCAACGCATTGTAGAATGCCCTTAAGAAATGAATGAAAGATGTCACTATTGTCGAATTTGGAATTGAAAAAAGTCTGTACTATCGACCTTGTTTAACTTCGACCGTCACTCCAGCATCCCCTTAGGGTGCAGTCCCATGGAGCGTATCACGCGTATCGCGGATCGCGCGTATCGGAATCTGATCAATCGCGGACGTTCCGCTGTTTTTGATGCGCAAAAGTTTCGTTCCTATGGTCCCATGGAGCGGAATTCGCGTAAACGGATCAGGCGGATAGTCAATCATAAAACGAGTTTCGTTACTTTTCTTTATTTGCCTTCATCTAAACAGTTGTATGATTGGTAAACCGCCGATCCGTTTACGTTAATTCCGCTTCATGGGACCATAGGAACGAAATTATCGCGTATCGAAAACAGCGGAACAAAACTGACTTTTGCGGGCGAATTACTGAGAGACCGCAGAAGAAAGAGGATAGCCGCAAAAAGTATAACCATATTGTGTAAGTAAATTTTATTAAATATTAATTTGTTTAATATTATTAAATTTTTTAAAAAATATAACAATTGAAGGGCTAAGAGTCAGTTATGTAATAAAGAACGTTTAATTTAAAACATAAAGATAATTAAAATAATCATGATTATAACATTTTATTTTGTTTTATACTTACAGAGTCTTTTATTATTTATTTTTTTTTATATATGCCGTTGAAATGAAGCGTTATAATCATGATTATTTTAATTATCTTTTTTAAATGTTCTTTATTACATAACTGGCTCTTAGCTCTTCAATTATTCTATTTTGTTTTATACTTACAGAGCCTTATTATTATTTATTAAATTAAAAAATTCGCAATGGTTTAACAAGTGTAGAATGAAATCAAAAACAATATTGTTTTTACTATTATTATTAACAAAACGTCTAGACCATAACCATAATGCTTTCATCAAGCAGGAAATATATCATAAAATTATTAAAACATATGAGCTTTATTCTATATTAAGAAAAAGTGAGAAAAAAACTATTAATAGAAGAAAACGAAAATATCGGGTCAGTCCAATATTTACTATTGAACGACGGTTAGCACAAGGAGCAAGCAATAATCTCGTTAATGAACTGGAGCAACAAGATCGTGAAAAATTTGTTAATTATTTCCGAATGGAACCGGCACTTTTCGAAAAATTATTACAATTGATCAGACCATCGATTACTAAACAATCTGTAGTTTGAGAAGCTATTTCACCTGAAACAAGATTGCATATAACCCTCAGATACTTGGCATTAGGAGATAGTATGCGATCATTGTCGTATGCCTTCCGTGTTGGACACAATACCATCTCTAAAATAGTGTCAGAGACTTAATTGCGAAGTCGACGCAATCTTGTGACACACATATCAGATCTCGAGGACTGCCACTGCCATATGACACTACCTCTTTAGACTAAGCGATTTTACTTATATTCGGTGCGTATTACGCTACAATAATGGATTCGGCGGAACGGCGG
>NW_017299487.1:522679-523471 GCF_001594075.2 Trachymyrmex cornetzi
CCCTTCGATATTATATCCCAGAGCTCTGATTGGACGGCTCGTTATTCCCTGTTGCCTGTGCCTATTGCCTGTGTCTATTGTGTTTCCAGCTTTATTTCAAGACCGTCTTAAGGCCCGTCTACAATACACGGAGTAAGAAGTAAGAGTAAGAATTGACCATTCACAGTCGATTATTCTTCTCACATTCGACTGTGATTGGTCAATTTCTTACTCTTACTTTTTACTCCGTGTATTGTAGATGACGCCTCAAGTAATGTCTTAAGACGCTAATGCGGCTCTCTGATTGGTTCGTGACTTCTTAAGACCATTCTTAAGATGTTCTTGAATATAAAGCCAGCGGCACACGATGCATTTTTTCCTGCTGGATTGCTTGCGTGCTACTGTGCTGGCAATCTGACTGGCTACTATGCTGGAAATTGTATGGCTTGCAGGCCCCGCTGTTGGCTGATCCGCTGGATTTTCGTATTAGAACCGGTGCTATTTTTCTTGCTTGATTTTATGCTGGCTTATTGTAGAACCAATCACGACGCCGTTTCATTTGAAGATGGCCGCTGGGAAGCGTGTAAATATGTGTAATCGTCTCAATCGACGATTTTTCATAAAACGAAAAAATCTGGCAGAAAAAGCGTTGCTCTTCCCCGCGAACCAAAATATTTATCGGTAAAGTTCATGACTCCTCAGGGCTCAGGTTAAGAATTTTTATGTACTTGTAATAAATTCCAGTTGCTCAGCCAGTACTAAAACTCGCATCGTCTGAAGCCAAACTAGCAACACAGCCAATAGCACAGCCAG
>NW_017299487.1:523523-529344 GCF_001594075.2 Trachymyrmex cornetzi
CATCGTGTGCCGCTGGCTTAAGTTCTGACTATGGCTGGTATTCATAGTCGGTTCTTATTTTAAGACCGTCTTAAGGCCCGTCTACAATACACGGAGTAAGAAGTAAGTGTAAGAAATTGACCAATCACAGTCGATTATTCTTCTCACATTCGACTGTGATTGGTCAATTTCTTACACTTACTTCTTACTCCGTGTATTGTAGACAGGCCTTTAAGTAATGTCTTAAGTCGCTAATGCGGCCTTCTGATTGGTTCATGACATCTTAAGACTGTACTTAAGACGGTCTTAAATATAAGATCCGACTATGAATACCGGCCTATGAATACCGGCTTTACTGCCGAGTCCTATTTATATAGTCAATGGCCTTACCTGTCTTTTTCTATCAAGAAAGAATCCTTACAGCTTCACTTCGAGTATTTTATTAGATCTATGATTGTTGATGATTGATGCTTACACGAAGCTTGTCGGATCTGGCCGTATTGACACTATTGACTCTGTGATACGGTGGTAGGAGTTGGGGCCATTCACTAGCAAAGAGGAAGAAGAAACTTCTAGTCGGTATATTGTTGACCCAAGTTTTTCTCTTTAACTAATCATAAAGATTAGGTCATTTTTTTTAGTGGACAGAGGAAGGAATGGTTGGTATAGCACAGTTTTTTGTGTAACTTATTGTTGAAAAAACTTATTGTTGAAAAAAGTTTTTTGTGTAACTTATTGTTGCAAAATTTCTGATTAGGGACACGTGCAACACATGCTTGTTTAAGAAAAAATAATTTGGAATAGTTTTTGCACATTATCCTGCGGATTCTGGGAATCCTGGGAATCCTGCTTGTCCCATGTATTGGTTAGAAACGCTGCTGTATTTATTATGAAAAACAAAGCTTAGTATTTTGTAACATCAGGTGAGAATTATTTATTTATTAGATAATAAGATAAAAAGAGGCTCTATTTCTAAGTGAAAATTTCTCTTATAATTTTTATACAAATTGGAACATTTTTCTGAAAATCTATATCTTTTCTCAGAATTTTCCAATAAAAAATGTGAAAGCTATAAAATTATAATTAGAAATTCTGAAAAATTATATAGAAATTCTGAAACATTATATAAAAAATTCTGAGAAAACTTTTTACCAGGGTTATAATAAAATAAAAAAAAATGCCATGCTAACTTCATTAAAATTATTTTAGGTGAAAAAACTATACAAGACATAACTATATACCAAACATTAAAAGACTGAAAATTTAGCCGAATTTGAATGGATTTAAACTTATAATTTGTATTGCTTAATATATCTGAACTTAACTTTAACTTAATCTTAGAACTAAAAGAGTTCGGAAGAAGCATAATTAATAAATCTGTCAATCGATAACCATGGATTTTGATAAGTACATTAAAGAAGAGCCAGAGGGGGTTTACAATCTACATTTTTTGAACAAGGACAAGCTTACTGTATACGAGATAAGGCAAATATTTTCAGTTTTTGGGAATGTTTTAGGTGTAAATGTTACTAAGGATGAAACTGGATTTAGATTTATTAAGTATGGAACCTTAGATGAAACAATAGCTTGTATAAAAGGTTTACAAGATAGCAGTAAGATACAGTTATTGCTAGAAAAAAGTAAAATGAAGGATAGAAAGATTTCGAATAGAAAAGATTTCAATGGTGAAAACTTGTCAAACAATGGAGGAAACAGCACTCATAAAATTTTCAAGGAGAATAATGGATCTAATAACGTTTTAAATACTTCTGTAAACTCTATATATAATCATAAATTTATTTCAAATATAACTAAAGAAAATTCATCAGTGTTTGATGAAAAATCTTCATTGTCTTCAAAACAAATTTCCAAGGAGAATATCTCTTCAGTTACAATGGATTATGAAAAGTACTATAGGACAACAAAAGGAGGTTTTAGCGTACATTTTGCAAATAAGAAAGGACTATCCTCAGAATACATAAAAGATACGTTTTCATCTTATGGAACTGTTGTATCCATATATGAAAAAGGCACTCCCAATGGATTGAAAGTCATAAGTTATAAAACATTAGATGAAGTGATAAATTGTTTAAAAGGTCTTCAAAATGATAGTCAGATATCATTGTTACCACAAAAAGATAAATTGGGCAGCGAAGCAAAAGCAACTAATCAAAACAGTTCGAATCAATGGCAGGCAGCAAAGATGGAAGATACTTCACAAAAGATGTTTAGCACTGATGAACAATTTGATTCAAACTCTACTCATCATGAGAATAATAAACAGGAAAAATTGTTGGAATATAGAGGCAAACCATTTTATAGTTCAAGAAATTTTGATTCGAATAAATTCCAAGGAAATAACTTTTTAGATATTGCTCGCAATTCGGGGCACGACTATAAATATAATGCAGATGAAATTAAACAGAAGAATACAGGTTCTCAAACATTTGATGAAATACATTTATCTTCAGAACATCAAAATCCTATTAATAATGAAGATTATAATCAAGTAATGAGAAAAAAGCAAGAAGATACTAAATTATATCCTGTAATGAAGACTGAGACAGATAACAAAATCGATAAAAATAGGCGATTTGGCATACATGATCAGCAAATGCCAATGTTAGTTTCTGATGCAGAAATGAAGCTGAAAGAATTTGATGTGATATCCACATTAAACAAGACTAGGAATTCATCTAAAATTGTGAACATCCCAATGCAAGATATAATTGTTGCTAATATTCATCAAAATTATGGCGTACATTACATTTTACATTTGTTTGAGAAATTTAGTCCAATTTCAGCGACGGTTGTAAAGACTATTTCCAAAACTAATATACGATATTGTCATATTTATTTTAAAACTGTACAAGATGCGGTAGCTGTTGAAGAAGAATTTGATAATTTTGATTTATCTGGAAAAAACCTTATTGTTTTACGAGAATCACGTTTGATAAATGATGCATATACGTAATTTTGTTTTTTTCTTGTATCGAATTATTGTAAGCTTCTCTTTTGCTAATGATATTGTTATCAATATTTTTATATAATTAAGTTATTTGTTGATTTAAGTTATTTGGTTTATATTAAAATATATACCAGAGGATTTACGGGTTATTGCCATGTTTTTGTCCATTACTAATGCCAACATTTCATGAAACCGTTCACTTCATCAGGATGAGGAGCGCACTGATACGTAACAAAAAAACAGCGATAACCCGCAAACCCTCTGATATCTTTAAAGATAACAATCATAAGAGTCTAAAAAGCATTGTATTAAAATAATTTTTTATATATACAATAAAACATATATCAATACAATCTCATAAAATTTGATAAAACATTTTGGTAATAAACTAAAGAGGAGTATGCAAATGATTTCAAAATAAATTTTTATAAGATGTGTGTAATTTTTAATAGTAAAAATTTGCATGTCTGTGTGTTTTGGCTTCTTTTTTTTCTTTTTATTTCTTCCTTTCATTTACTTAGAACGTAACATATTTATACATATTTAAATTTTATATATAGATATAGATATATAGACATATGTATATGCTGTATCCTTGATTTGTCTGTCATCGTCTCTCTCTCTCTCTCTCAATTATGTGATGTTGCGTTTCTTGCACAGAATTAGAATGTCAAGAATAAATTTGTATAACGAATCTGAGAGAAAAAAGAAAAATAAAAGAAATTCACAACAAAAGGATTTTTATATAAAAACCCAAAATATAAAATTTTTATATAAAATTTGGAAAGAAGTATTTTCTTAATTTGCACAACGTAAAATAAAAGAATTGATAACAGATCAAAACAGATTCTATTTCTATTTTATTTTTGACTAATGTTCATAGAAATATATAACAATGCGAGTCTCTTGAATCTATTTTATTTTCATGTTCAAGGCAGTGATGGGCTGTGTGGGAATAAAGTAACGCATGCGCACTAAGCAAACGCTATGGCTGCTCAGTAATGTATCTTGGTAAGATCTGAGGTATCGTTAGGCCTCTAGCAAGAAAGGAAATATGAAGGGAGTTACAAACAGAAGAAAGTTCCTTTAAACAAATAGAGTAAATAGTTAATACAAATAATAATAAAGAAATGTATTTGTTTGTTATTTTTTACGTCTGCAGCTACTTTACGTCTGCAGCTGATTTAATTATTACGACGCGAACAAACTTATCATAATTTTCTATCGCGCATTTGTTTATTTTTGCTTTTTGTTACACAAAGATTACCTACCTCTCGCAAAAAATGCACGAAAATTCGTAAAGACTTAGAGCCCTTTAAGGCTGAATTCGGGGAGACGCTATTAGCGCTATTTGTGTCATTCTATCTTCATCGTCCATTAAATGTGAAACAAGGATAGTATGACACAAGTAGCGTTGATAGCGCGCTCCTCGAACGCAGCCAGAGGCACGGCCGACACGGGCACCTAACGGCTACGGTTTCAGATACGTCTGTGAAAGTTGCCGATACGTTATTGTGACGTCACTTACGCATGCGCATGAACATTCCCATGTGAGAATAAGGGCCTGCGCACAATAGAGGAACAAGAATTAGATATTAAGATTTTAACCTATCAGAAATCGTGTATTCCGATGTAATCAGTTTCTGATAGGTTGAAATCTTAATATCTAATTCCTGTTCCTCTATTGTGCGCAGGCCCTAATTCCCACACAGCCTATCACTGGTTCAAGGTTGGCAATGTTGGGTAACATAACCTATATCATAGTTATTTACATATTAATTTCAGTATGGTTATGTACACGTGAATTTTGGGAAGAAGATGCAGTTAACAATGTCGAAAGGATTTAATAAAAAGGCAATACGTAAAATGCTTCAGAAAGAGGAACAATTTATTTCACATATATTATCTATAATGCCCGTGTCAATGCATGAATTAGGTGGATATAATTTTTCATTAAGTAATATAATTTCTAAAATGTAAATGATTTTATAAAACAATAATTAAATGGATATATTTCATGTTTTTATTTAGCTGAAAAAAATGATTCAACGAAGGAAGAAGAGCCTACAAAAAAAGGTATTATCTTTTTGTTTATTTGAAAGTATAAGATAATCTTGCAGCATTTACTCTATTCAATTCTAACCAATGATATTTTATCTACATTTCTATTTTAATATGTAATATATAAGACATAGTAATAAACATTGTAATCATTTTAATGATAGTATTTTTTGTCAAGAAAATTGCATTATTTCTGTTTATTAAAAAAAATTTTTATTCTCTGTGAATGTTATTACTGATTTTATTTTTTACTGTATTTTCCATCGTAGTGAAGAATTTTGCTATACCAGGCAAGAAGATTAAAAGAGCACAGTCCTTTAAAGAATTACATGCAAAATTGGAGGAATTAAAGGGTGTAAAGAAGTTGCATTACAAACAGAAACTTCTTAAGAAAACTTTGAAAAATAAACTGAAGAAGAAGACGAAGAAGGAAGAGCGTTTATTACAGAGAAAGCTTGCTAGGATAGAACAAAATACAGTTGATGGGAGTAAAATAAAGATGGAAAATGAGGAAGTACCAAAAGTGCCAAAACCTAAACCAGTTTTTAATTCGGAAGGTAAAATGGTGTTTAGCAAATTTGACTTTTCTGAGATTGGTGTAAAGAAGAAATTACCTAAGAGTCAGAAT
The DNA here is from genome assembly GCF_001594075.2 of Trachymyrmex cornetzi. Taxonomy (NCBI): domain Eukaryota; kingdom Metazoa; phylum Arthropoda; class Insecta; order Hymenoptera; family Formicidae; genus Trachymyrmex; species Trachymyrmex cornetzi. The sequence goes on from NW_017299487.1 coordinate 529,160, forward strand.
GACCCTAAAAAGATGTTACAACAACTACAACAGAAAAAGGAAAAATTAAAGCAATTAGAAGATTTAGGAGATAAGGAAGAAGCGGAAGACATTAGAGAGAAAGATGCATGGAAATCTGCATTGGCAAAAGCATCTGGCGAAAAGGTATGTACATATCTATTCCATATATATATATATATATAATA
>NW_017299487.1:529394-598163 GCF_001594075.2 Trachymyrmex cornetzi
ATATATATATATATATATGAAAATTTTCTTTTTTAATATCGCAATGTCTAACAAAATACATAATTGGTTTTATTTTATAAATATCTTATATTCATTTTTTTTTGTATTAGCTAATTCTTTTTATATTGTAATATATATTGTGAGTTTATTATTGTTTATTCTTCATATATAAATGTTTCCTATGTTTTCAATGCATTTATATTATACTTATTTGACAGGTTAAAGATGATCCCGATTTGCTGAAACGTACTATAAAACGGAACGAACAGAAAAAGAAACACAGCGCAAATAAATGGAATTCCAGGCTAGATAACGTACAGAAATCTATGCAGGAAAGGCAAGAAAAGCGACGAGAAAATATTATGAAAAGGAAGAAGGAAAAAAAACACAATAAATTGAAAAAGGCAGCGAAAAAAGGACGCATAATACCTGGATTTTAACCGTCGATTATTTACATAGCTATAATTACAAATTGACTTTGTAAAATTTATGTTATTATTAGGGCCCGGATGTTCGGGCGCGATCCCGGGTTGCGCGCGGAGCACCACTGCGTGCTAGTAAGTCGAACGGTCGCTGAAAACGGGCCCTAGTTATTACGTATCCTTGACTGTCGAAAATCATTCTATTCATCAATCTGATATAGAAAGGCAGATATGGCATGTTATGTTATATTTTTTGTTTAATAGAATAATTGGATGTTCACACAAAAGCGTACATTGAACGACGATTTGTGTACAGTATCAATCTTCATAATACAGTCACGAATAATAACTTTATTCATGTAATTTCGTTTGTACATTAATTAAAAATCTGTATTTACACTGATGTATTAGTATTGTAGACCAGCTACTTCCTACAGTGACCGCGTACGTTTTGGATTTTAACTATCGTGTAAAAAGCTCTACTCGCAAATATCACGAGCAAATAGTACAAAATTTCACGTTGGTCATAATGTTTAGTTGCAGCATACATGCATACGCACACATTCACACGAAAGGAATACGATGCTCTATTTTTTGAACATCATTTTGTTGTAAATTTTGTTTTATTATTTACTTCTTCTCTCTCTGACATAAAAGCATTGTATATTTTTCTGATTTTCACACAGTCATTATCGCGATATGGTAGTGCTTGAGTAAAGATGTCCAACTTCCTTCCGATGCTCCAAGAGACATTTTCAGAGAGGCCGGTCAGTAAATGATTGGCAGATCTAGGACGAGGCTTTTGATATAGCTGCCGTCTTCCACCTCCTGCTAGGTGTCTCCTAACGCCGCAGAGACCGCATTAGCGTGTGTCAAAGCTGTCCACAGCGGACTATGATCCACAGGCAACGGCACCGTCAAAGATTTCGATGGTCGTGGAGACCTGTAAAAATGGAATAAATGCAACCGTATCTGCAAAACACCCTAACACTTTACGAAGACTTTAATTGGTTCGGACTTTCTACGAGTCATAATCTCGAATATTTAGATGACTTTAACATAGCACGGAGACATTAGATTTGTTTTGATTTTCTAATAAATCATAATCTTGAGCGGTCAGATGACTTCAACACAGTATCGAGACATCAGATTAGTCTTGATTTTCTAACAATCTGAAATGATCAGATTAGTCTCATGATCACTTCAATCTCATAAATATCTGTACAACGCGTAAATAATTGATGTATTGATCAATCGTTTTACTTTATTCTTAAATTTAATCATTTTTTACATTTTACTTTGTATATATATTTTAGGCTCTTGTTTTATATGATATTCTATTATATTCTTATACATGCTCTCGACAAAAAAGTTTTATTAACAAAATGTATTGAAAATATCATCAATATTTATCAGTCATAAAATTGTCAGATTTAATGAATATTTGTGAGGAGAGTAGATAGGTGGTAGAAATTAGCATATATCGATATTTTTTATTCAGTATAAAAGAAATCCCATTCTGAAGAATTTTAATTTATTTTATCCACGTATAATGTTCATTTCTACCAGTATAGATTAACTTTCATTTTAGTTATCTTTTCCTAATTCTTATTAGAACTAGAAACAAAATAAAAAGTAAGTTAAATCGAGATTAAAGTTAATCTACGTTGGCAGAAGTGGACATTATTGAATAATTTGAATCGAAAATTATGACCTTTCCAATATTTAAACTGTAAACATCACAATTGCGTCGACCAATCAGCGTGCTTGCACGTAATATGTACGTTACGTGCTAAACGAAAATTGCGTTGGCAGAAGTGAGTGATATAACGCTCGCGGTTTGTCGTGATTTTTTGGTTCGATCGGACGCGTTATTTTCGCGAAAATCAAGTCCGAACATGTCGTTTTCCTATTAAATGGCAGCCTAGTCTGATTTTCGTTCATTTAACGAAGCATCGATCGAATCGTTTAAGGCTCATAGTTAGGGCAATTGCTAATGTATATAGCTCCGCCATTCAATCCGCGATTAATGCGATTGCTTTCGGCACAAAGCTCCAAGGTGAGATATCTCGTTCTATTAATTCTCTGGTATTAATTTGGCCGTATTCTTGTTATAAAAGAAAATTACAGACTTATTGCTCTCATTAAATAAATACGAGCGAGAAACAAGAAGTTATCACGGTTTCGAGAATATTTACGACATCGGAAAGGAAAGGGGGAGGAAAGAGAGTATTTTGGCGTTATTATATATATTGCCGTAATTATTTTATTAGGTACCGGCGTCGCGTCCAATCAGCGCGTTTCTCCTACGAGTCGCGTAACTCAGATAAGTTCAGAGTTCAGATTGCTAACGGAAGGAAGAAGGAAGAAAACGCGGTATCGGATGACCAATTTCACAGTCTTTATTCGATATCTTTTTCGAGAAATATCCGAGTCCGATCGCGTTGCGGTTGCCATTAGTGGTAGCTAGTTCGATCTTCGTCTAATCGATCTAATAAAGCATCAATCGCTTTCGTCAATCGGTTGAGGTTCGTATACGCAAGTTGGCGCAATTAATGCATGTAGTTCGCTGTTCGCGGCCACTATAGAATCAGCCTCGACTAACGCAATTGCCTTCGGCACGAGGCTCGTAGGTAAAATAATCTTTATTAATTCTAGTACCGTATTTTTGTAAAAAAAAAATTTACTTTTATTCTCAGAATACAGAATAATAATTAAATCATGATATCATAGTCGTTTGATAATTAAAAATGAACTTATAAGTGATAAATAACATTACTACATGTGACAATGTCTTTGTGATCACGGGAAAAATTTTATATATATAGAGATATATTTTTTATATATAATTGTATATAAAATATGTTAGTTTTTTAATATAATTATATATAATAATATATGAAACATTTTTTCCCGGGATATTATTATGATTTCTGTGTTCTATTTGAGTTGCTCTTATTGAGTGGATGAGAAAAAAAACCCCCCCCCCCTCCCGATTTTTTAGATTATTTTTGACGCCAAAAGTGAATAGGAAAGAGAAGGAGAAGAAAAGACATCTAAGTATTTTGGCGCAATTGTAATTATCTCAAGTACAAGCGTCGTTCAATCAGCACGTTTCTCCTACGTTATTCGCGTAATTCAGATAAATTCAGATTGCTAGCGAAACGAAGAGGAAGAAATAAGAATATAAGAGAAATGCAGTTTCGTGTGACGCGCGCTCGAGTTTTCGCGAATCATTATTCAATTATACGCGTTCTCTTCGAGAAATATCGAGTTTATAATTGCATTGCAGGTGCTGCTAATTAGAGAGCTATTTGATTTTCGTCGGTCTAACGAGTTTTTAAAGGCTACGCGCAATTGGTAGAGAACACAGACGTCACCATTCGAATTGTTTATTCTCGATCGACGCGACTATTATCGGCGTCACATGTAAGATTTTATTAATTTTCAAATTGCACTTCTGAAAGAAACATTAATCCGTATTTCATTACGTGTAATAAAAAGTCCCATATGTTTTTGAGAAAATTTACATGGAAGAGGATCGGAGAAGAAAAAGTCATAAAGTGTTTTGGCGCCATTACGGTGTTTTGACTGTTTCTCACGTTTAACCGTCGACCAATCAGCGCATTCCTCTTAAAACGTATGATTCGCGTAATGCAGATAAATTCATATTGCTAGCGGAAATACGGAAAGAAAAAGCGTAAATGTAGTTTCGTGTGACGCTCATGGATTTTTGCTGTTTTTTATTCGATCGTGCAGTGCGTTCTCGTTTCAAAAATACCGAGTTTAATTGCATCTTGAGGGCCGTTAATTAGCGGGCAGTCCGTTTTTCGTTGATTCGAAAATTACGACAAATAATTCGTGAATTTTTCAAGGCTTGTGTGCAATTGTTAAGCTTTGTGTCCACGATGCTAGAAATCGGTCCGAGATCTCGGATGAAGAAAGAATTGACCAATCGCAATGGTCATGTGATCAAATTGTTCAAATGTGATTTGTTAATTTTTTCTCTGTCCGAGATCTCGGACCGATTTCTAGCATCGTGGACACAAGGCTTTACGCCATTATTCAAATTGCTTCTCGATTGGCGAGATTGCTTTCGGAATAAAGACTCATAGGTGGGATAATTTTTTATTCATTTTAAAACGACGCTTTTGTGAAAGAAATATCAATTCAAAGTTAATCAGAAATTTTTATCACGGATGAATATGAGGGGGAAAAAATGAGAAATCGTTATATGAAAAATTCTTGGCAAAAAAAGGAAGAGGGACAGACGTTCTAATCTGGAGCAGTTAACGATGATATTGTAATTGTAACTTATGTTTTTCTGTATTTTAATTATTAATATTTTAATTCTGATTTTAGGTATAGCTGTTGTCCAACTAGCATCTTCCGCGTTCATGATTCATATAATTCGAATAAAAATTCAATTTGTAAAGGAGAGAAAAAGAAAGAATAGATAAATTAAAAAATAAACATAGCTTTGTACAACGTTCGCGTTTTCTTGTAATCTTTCAGCCACTCATATATATTTGTTGTAAAAAATATAATTCTGATCGCGTCACGTTATTGTTAATTAGCGGACAAGTATTATTTTTATTGTACGGTATAAACAAAGTATTAGTTGCTTAATCCGCAAATCGGATGGAGTTCGTACACAGTTATTAATGCATAAAGTTTCACCATACAAACTTTTTATTCGATGCAATTATTTTCTCTACAGCCGTTCGTAGAGACGAGACATTTCTTTTTTATTAATTTTAAAACTACATTTCTTGAAGAAAATACTGATTTGAAGTTAGAGAGATTCGTATCGTGTAATTAGCAATATTTTTACGAGAATTTATAAATGAGGCGGGATAATTTTAACGTATCTCATCGTTATTACCTCGACGGTGCCAAAGCCGGATGCTAGTCAGGACTACTTAATTCGAGAGCAGTGCTCTGCTCGGGATCTGAACGCTCCTCGACGACGGTGTCCAACTCCAGGGATGAGAAGGCTCGGGACCCTCTATCACCTCTTAAGGATACGGTACGTGCCGGTCGATCAATGCCAGCTGCGAAAATGCCGATAACATGTAAGTCATATTATTAAAAAAATGTTGATATCATTAACTTTTGTTTGAACACATTCGCACTATCAGTTGAAAGTTTTAACAATTTAAGAATAACATTTCAGAACTCATTATCTATATATGACGATTAAAGACAAGACGCGAATGTGTTTAATACGAAGCAAATTAAAATATTTTTCTTCTTTTTATTCGTTTTTTTGCTCTGCTTGCGATTATTGAAATTCGAAGAATATCCACTGGCGGAAATTTGATTTGCCATTGACAAAGCTTTCGCGACATTGAAAATTTCTACTTAAATTAACTACAAGAATCTCTAAGATTCCTAACTGGCTAAACTAATTTACGTACAAACGAACCATGCAATCTAATATAGCTTTAATTTTATTTTTTTTATCTAATCTAGGAATAAAAAAAAACGTTGCGTCAAACTCATTTCCGTAAAATAAAAATGGAAATAAGTAAAGTTTCCTAATATGTCGTCTATTCCAATATTTTTACTAAAAATCGCGTATTGAATAATATTAATATTATCTCATTCTTATATAAACCTAATTACGTTCTAACTTGATTATCCTATGGCATTATACAAGTCACAAGCGCTGGCACATTAGATAAAAAATATATTCTTTTTTCAAATGCTAAAGAAATTACTGTAAATTATACATCCGAGCAAATTTCTAAGAATCGAGCGATGCTATTAACTACGTTGTATTTTACCTAAATCCTCTCTCGATGCTGTGCTTGCCAACACAAATAAACCTTTCAGTGCGGATTATTTTGTATCATATGATTTTATTCTATAAATATATATACATGCATTCCTTTACATGAAAAAATAAAAGTTACTTTTAAAGAATAAATATTTAGATAATTTAAGCTTACACTGATTTAAGCTTACACTGTGTGTAAAATTTAATCCTCTTTAACTTTAGAATTAGGGAGAGTTTCCTGATACAACAATTGATTAAATCGATTTAACCTCTCTGTGTTAAAATTTTTTATTTATTTTTTGTATGTTTCGATGCACGTAATAATTGTATTCTCATTTAGGAGAATAAATTTTAATTGCAGAAAGGTATTTAAATGAGAGAAAATAAATAATTAATAAATGTCGCATGTCACGATAATATACAATGTATATTCATGCTGTGATGTTTTCGATAAATTTTCAATTGACTTTAATTCTTTGCGCAAACTTTTTTTAACATGAACGCAAAAATAAAATCTGAATTTGTTAAATTGCTTTAAGCAATTATAAAAGCAACCATTCTTACGTAAAATAAGCTCTAAAGATACGAATAGATAATAAAATCTTATTTTTCACTCTAAAGTTTTATATACATAATAATTTAATATTTATTCGTAATTAATTCAACATTTAATTATTAAAATAGTCGACATTAAAAATTATGAAATAGTGTGAAAACAGATGCTATTTGATTAAATTGTGATAAGAAAAAATCAGGTTTAAAGTTTCTTAAAAAATCTGTAGGTAGCATTACATGCAGATTTTTTTAAAGAAAAGATAAGTGATATATGTGTGTGTGTACATATATGTATATATATACATATATCACTTATCTTTTCTTTCTATGAATCATCTCTGAAAATTAATAGTCACTAGAAAAACGTGAGAGTTAAATTATACATTATGCTCATGTGATATTTATGAAGTATTTATCTTCTGTTTTTTAGCAGACAATCTTTTGTTAGGAGAGAACATTGCAGACGGTAAATTTTATGCCTCGTCTACTGTGTGCACTAAATAGTGATATAAAACGACCGTCTACTATCTAGTGTTGACTGGATTGTCGTAAATTGAGAGTTTGTGGCGGTTGCAACGGGTACAATACCTTACGTCGTAGATCGTCCACGCAGAGACATAAAAAACTTTTTTGTTAGCTGTTGGAAGAGACCGTATTAGTAGTACGTGAAGAAATAAATCTGTCTTTCCGCACTCAAGTAGATCGCGTCGTCTTTAAAGTTTTTTTGTTTTGCTCTAATACGCACAGAGAGGTTAAATTTTAAATAAAGATATGTATATTAAAAAAGCCTCACTATAAGAAGATTCAGTTGAAAAAGAATTCACGTATTATTTTTAATACTCTATCCTTTTTATATTATATTATAAAAGTTTCTTTTCTAATATTGGCAGTAATATATTATTACCTTCAGCTCTAAGTTACGTTGAGAAATTCTAAAAATGCAGGTATATCTAGTAATAAAAATAAATTTACACCAATTTATGTAATAAAAATTATAAAAAGGTATTTATTAGATAATTCTAGGTTCTTCCATTGTATTTATAAATTTCGCTATGTTTATTGACGCATTTGATATTTATTATTTGTAAATATTATTACATTATTATGTTAAATGTTCATTTTATTAATTATGCATTTATGTACTGAATATATTGTTCGTTAAAATAATACGTTCATTTATAAGTAAAAAAAACTAAACATTTTTCTATCAAGCTTTTTCGTTGACGTACATATTGACGTACATATTAAATTGTCCATCACAATTCTAAATTAAAAGCAAATAATTTATACAATGGATTTGATGCTATCACTTTTACAAGTCATAGCATTTATGCAGATGATTTAAAGGGTTGATAACGCAAATAAATTAGTTCATCGAATTATACGATTGTTTACCGATACTCCCGCAAGCAATATGTAAATGGATGATGTTGTGGGTATATTAACAATGCAAATGCTTTTATGCGAAAACGACGTTTATTTGCAGCTACGTCGCTGTTCTCTCGCAGCAAAAAGTACCGGATGCCAGTACCGGATGCCAGATAACAAAAACTTTTCGATTTAAAGCAAATTTTAGATGCGAAAACAGGAGTGGCGAGATAATAACGCGGCCATTCCTGATGATTATTCCCAACCACGCGGAAATGCACATGCACACATGAAATCGTGTCCGGATAAGGTGTCGCACAGTTACAAGAGAAATAGCGCTCCGGGGTGTCGCATATATTACCCATCGCGTTGCACTTCGCAGAAATGGATTATCAATGAACGATATAAGATCCAATTTTTGATATTACGACGTGATAGATTCGTTTGGTTGCGATATCGCGTGCCGGTTTTCCGGATAAGAAATTTATTTCCGCTTATCGTAAAAATTTCGTTTAGCACAGTGGTTTTTATGTGCGGCTTTAAAAATGGTTTTGCGAATTTTATAGTATTTTACTTTAATATTAACAAATAATTTGTTGTCTTGATATATATATATATATATATATATATATATAATTTAGATCCAGAAATAATATTTCATACATCTCTCTTATATGTTTTTTTTTTAATAATTTACAATTTATAACGTCAGTCTAGTCTATTTGTGCTAAAAAGAGCGAGAGAAGGATTTAACTGGGAATTTATCGAGTATTTGCTTTTGAATAGAAATAATCGGCTATATGCACGTCGATCATAGTTTTACACTAAAAATATCCGTCGTTAGTGCATGGAATTGGAATGTTCAGGCCAGAATTCAATCTGCTGTTGAGCCTCTTCTGTCCTCTTTATGTTTATTCCAATGGTCTCGTACGACCGGTATTATTTCTATACGAGTGCATTTATGTGCCGTTGCAAGAGAGTACTTACGTATTATGCATAGATATTATATGCTTGTATTTAGTCAGAGAGTCGAGGAAAAAATATATAGAGAGAAAGAGAGAGAACAATGTAGTCGCCATTAACGAAAACATTGGAGCAAACGCTGTTATGTTTCGCATTTTCCTTTTTCTCTATAAATGTAATATTACAACCTCCAAATAAATATCATGCCATTATAAACTTGATTTGCAGTGTTGCTTATTTTATATAGACAATATTCAATATATAAAATACATATTGTTTTATAATTTTATTTTATATAAATATATTTATTTTATTTGAATATATATTGGATACGGTTTATGAAATTAATTTGAAAAATATTGAAGAGTTTCCCGCACATAAAAAAAAAATGTATTATAGCTCTAATAATTTTCTCGCAGCGCTGGTTTGCACGTACTATCCGCTTGGTTAGCGTCACATTTAATCTTGCACGAGCGATTTGGTTCCTATTCAGTGTTTCTATTCACACAGCGAATATCTGTTCCGCGTAAGCGCGTGTCCTAGTTTTACTTTTAAACTCGGTGGGTGCTCACCTAGGCGATGAACCGGGCTGAAACGGACGAGGCTCAATGCTCCATGATCCAAATCACAGTTTCTTCGCCGAGCTCGTTCCCTGGCGAGTTTTGCTCTCCTCCGTAAACAGCAAATTACCATTAACGCCAACAGCGGAAATCCCAGAATGCAGGACACGATAGGTATGATTATGCTCTCCGGCGTAACTGAAAGATGTAAATTGGTCGTGCATTAGGATTTATAAATGAATTAATACAATATTAATCTTGATTTATTGCTATAATATATACGTATATAATTCTCAACGATGTAATTGTCTACAACGTAAATGTAAAGTATTTATCTTCTTTAGCGACGTAGAAGCTTTTAACAACTTAAACAATGTTTTTCGACGAGTCATTTTGACCATTTAACAAGGTTTAAAATACTGGAGCGAAAAATAGTGATGCAATATTTTACATACCCCGTTTTTGAAGAATTGTTTTTGATAACATCACGATCGTTTATACGCTATACGTATCAAATTTATTGGATTTATCTTATCAAATTATTAATATGTCAATTACTGATATATCTATTTCATTAATTGTTGATGATAATTGATTTAATAGATTTGAATATGATTCTATATATACACACGAAAAGTTACATAATTTTATTTTTATTATTTATGAGTATATAAGTATCTTTAATGAAATACATATACCACACTAGTGGTTCGTACATTCCTGTTCACAAAACAGATTTACATCATTAGACAAAAAGGGCATTCTCGAAAGTTTATTAGTTCATGAAAATTTCAAGCGTGTAATAAAAGCGAAGTTGCTTAAATCGAATTAGTGGGTCTTATAAGATAAGATTTAAGACGGTACTGATTAGATTTTCCGTTCGTATTTAAAAGAACTTAAATCCTAACCGTCTCTATTACGACAGAATTGTTCGATTAAAACTTTTTACACAACGCATATATAATATAGTAATGTCGACATTTCTCAATAAAAGTGTCCCAGTTCTCTCTTGGATTAAGCGCTATTTTCTCAGTATGTAATACATAAAGTTTGATTTAGCTTTTACAGTATATGCTATTCTTCTTACACGATGCAAAGAAAAGCTTGGTTCTTTTGAGAACTTTTAATCAAGATAGCGCGCAACTTCTACAGAATGAGATACAACACAACTTTTGGCTATTACAACTCTACTTTCGACTTCATTAAATTATTTTTGCAGTAAATATTTGAAAGATAAATCTTAATTTATTACTACATGTACATTAATTTACATTAATTGTTTCAATTTAATTTATTTATTAAAAATATTGATAAGGGATATTACTATTAGTACATATAATTTCTTCTAAAGATTACATGCGTCATATTCTGAAAAAATTAGATATTCCATATTTCGCGTATTACATGTGCTCGTCACGTTTCTTGTATTGTGTGCTTATCGTGTCTCGCATATTACCGTTCGTCGTAGTTCTCAAAATTAAGGATGTGTTTTTGGATCGATGTATTCGTGTTTTTAGTAGTTGCTCTGTAGCTGCAAATTAGAGCTATTGTGGGGATTTGAATGAAGCACCGATTGCAGATTGCGCGAAGTCCAAAGTTTCTAAAGTTTTATAACGTCAACTATAATTAATCCAACAGAAAACTGTGACACAAATAGCTCCGTCACCTTGCTGAAGCACTTTACTCCTTGAAAAAGTGCTCTCCAGGTTTATTAAATGTCAATAGTCTATTAATTGTGAATCTCTAATTGCATTTGAAAAAGAATTAATTTCGAATTCTGAAAATATACACAGAAAAACACGTACTGTAGATAAATAATAATTACTTAATATATTCAGAATCTTAGTAAATTTAATATTTTAATCAAGATTATAAAATTAAAACAAATTCGATTTACTTAAATAAAGTCGCTTTTTTAATTAATTTTATAAAATAAAATTTTTTTTTAGTTCTTGCTTTGACATAATAATGAATTTTTGTAAAATTTTTAATAAGTATATATTTTAAAATTATATATATAAAATATACCAAAGCGGTTCAATAAATCAAAAATTAAAATATACACCATAGCTACGAGCCAAAAACTATATATATTGATAGTCAAAATTGCTTCAAATTGTACAAGGATCCATAAATCGTATGTTCCAACGTGTGAACAACCTTAAACGCAATATATATTTTAAGATTACATTATCAAGAAAATATTTTTTATCAAAGATATTATAATATTATTTAAAAGAAAGAATATAAATTAAGTAATCACTTTTTTTTAGCAATAGAATATTTTTCTGTGTGTAAAATTTTTTGCTTTATAAGGAACCATCTCGGTTTGTACAACAAGTTAGTGAAAATCATTGATAAGATTTTATGCTGTCAACTTTTACTGATATCAATGATTTTCACTAACTTGTACAAACCGAGATGGTCCCTTGTCAGACACATCATATATGACAATTCACACGTCACTGTACGGTGGAGGTAAACAGGCAGAGCCTTTCATCGGCGAACGATGATCGGATAACAGTATGTGTTATTGTATTAACCACTAACTTGTTAGTGGATTCGTGTTTCTCGTAATTCGCCGTATAACGAATGGCTGGCATTAATTACATTATCAATCCGATGCCTCTCTCTCTCTCTCTCTCTCTCTCTCTCTCTCTCTCTCTCTCTCTCTAAACCCCTTATGCTTCATTATAACGTCAGTCTAGTCTATTTGTGCTAAAAAGAGCGAGAGAAGGATTTAACTGGGAATTTATCGAGTATTTGCTTTTGAATAGAAATAATCGGCTATATGCACGTCGATCATAGTTTTACACTAAAAATATCCGTCGTTAGTGCATGGAATTGGAATGTTCAGGCCAGAATTCAATCTGCTGTTGAGCCTCTTCTGTCCTCTTTATGTTTATTCCAATGGTCTCGTACGACCGGTATTATTTCTATACGAGTGCATTTATGTGCCGTTGCAAGAGAGTACTTACGTATTATGCATAGATATTATATGCTTGTATTTAGTCAGAGAGTCGAGGAAAAAATATATAGAGAGAAAGAGAGAGAACAATGTAGTCGCCATTAACGAAAACATTGGAGCAAACGCTGTTATGTTTCGCATTTTCCTTTTTCTCTATAAATGTAATATTACAACCTCCAAATAAATATCATGCCATTATAAACTTGATTTGCAGTGTTGCTTATTTTATATAGACAATATTCAATATATAAAATACATATTGTTTTATAATTTTATTTTATATAAATATATTTATTTTATTTGAATATAACAACAACTCGTTTGTAATTTAACATTGCCGCGAGCGTGATCTAATATTTTATACACAAGCGTCTAATTAAACGTCATCCCTCGCGTAGTTAATATACCGTGTCTTCAAAATGAATCTAGCGCATCTCTTAAGACATCCAACATGATATAAGTCGCCGTACATTTCTTGTAATAAAGTAGAGCTTAGTTTCAGCGTAATATTGAGAATTAGTATTGGAAACATGGTGTTTATAACTTACCTGTCGGATATACCAAAATCGTTGGTCTTTTGGAGTGCGGAATCGTTGGCATGGTAGGTCGACCAGCTCTCACTTCGGCCGACATTTTCCTTTGTTCTGCAACTGAATGGAAATTCACCTTTGAACTGACTTTACAGATCTCGATATACCTACATTTTGATTCCTATTCGTAACATCTATTCTGTCAAATGCACTATAATTGAGAGAAGACGAAATTAATAGAGAATAAAACCCAATTTTAATTTATATAAATTCTATTTTAGAGTAGATCTTTTTTCTTATATTCTGTAGTTATACTACGAGTAGGTAATAGAATTACAGAACACAATCAGGAAGGTCTTGTTGCGCAACATTTCATCAATATGTATCGCTGTCATTTCTGATGAGTGCTTCGACGACTTGTTATATTGGGAAACCGAATGACGAACGATTTTTATCTTTGAATTGGAATGCATGTTGGTTGGCTCGTCGCTCAGTGAGCTTGGAATCGATAGCTAGCACTCGTAGCTCCAGTTTCAACGTGCGATTTCTACGCGCTGGGAATCAGTTGGCGATGTTCGCGCTTCGTCAGAGACATAAAATTGCTGCAGAACACAGAGAATCTTCACAAGAATCAAATTTCTTTGCGTTCCATAGTTGGATTTACTCGGTTACCCCCGGGATTCAAATTATTTCGCGAAGTAGTGAACAAACGTGACACGGAATATTTTTACGCGTTATACTCGAAGCAGTATATATTTAACGGATATTACTGTTTATGTAGAAAAAGAATAGACTATATTTTTACTATATAAATTATTTTGTATAATAATTGTTTTTAATAAAAGTTGTAATTAAATACAGTGATGTATATTACATTATATAAAATGAAATAAAGATCTTGTACTGCGTATTATATTTGATCGTACCGACATTTTAGCTTCATTATCACTTTTCTCATTAATATTTAACGTGTTTGCCTCAAGGGACAAAGAAAATATGAGAAGGGTTTTCCCATATGCGGTATATAATTCATGGTCACCGGAGCGTTATCTCTGTATCTTTTTCTTAGTAATACTAAAAGCGCCTTAATGGTATCAAAAGAGTTGTTTAAAATACGAGAGACCTTTCAGACTCCGTCCTATTTTTTTATTTTTACCGAATGTTGATTTTGACAAATTACATAAATTGCAAATAAATATTTGTGAGAGCCTTTATCTAATAAAAAAAAAAAAGAAGTCGAATAGTTATTCTCGATTTTCAAGGTATTCTTTCCGTAGTCAAACTTTTAATTTCTTTAAAATCCTTTGCAGATACATTCTTTTTAAATTCGACACTTCTTTCGTGTTTTTTTAAGTCTAGAACAATTGCACGAACGCTTATTGTACTGTCTCATGAGAACATTGACGATGCGGATATTGTCTGTGGTCGAAATGTAGGTGTAATAACAGCGGACGGTAGATTATCGAGAATTTGCGATATCGCCGGACGTCAGGGGCAGATAATGCGGGATAATGCGCGCACGTAAAGGCTTTGCCCAGCTGATGTGGTTAGGGCGCAGCACAAATTGCGAAATGCAGTTAATCTCTTGCGGCGGTACAACGATTCCTCACGAAATCGAATCAATTTTATACGTTATCGTATTATTGTTAAACTTTATCAATTAGTTTTCGTGATACATTTGCATTAAATTAAAATCAAATGTGCATATATTTTATGTGAAATAACTAATTGTTTGATCACAATTTGAAATCAGCCTGTCATCGAGTATCTATTACTTTTCGCCATCTCCAAGTTGCGATAACAGATAAAATTCTCATTATTCTCTCGATATCTTCTGCAGGATTCGACGTACCTTTCCCTGATCGATTTTATCCGGTTTTTATCAATCCATCCTTATATTTTTGCCGTGACGGTTTGTCGAATATTGCTATTATAAATCATTTGGGGGTACTTTGCTTAGGCATGAAAAAAATTTCGACCGAATACAATACTCGCGAAGGAAAAGGGAAACGTTATCTTGAATGAAAAACAGCTTCGTAGGCAGGTATTTTTTGTTATGCTTAGGGGAGCGCCTGATCGTTTACTCAAGCCTACGCGATAAGATGAGATGACCTGAATTAGAGAAAAAAGAAAAAAAATTGCCATCCTCTAACAAAGAAGTAAGATTAGTGGACTTCTCGATTATAAGAGATGATAAGGAATGGCATTATTTATGAAGATAGAATTTATCTGAAGACTTTAGGAAAAAGGTACTTTTGAACGATGACAGTGGAAAGCGTTGTGTAAATAAATATATCTTTTCAATATCTAAAAAATATTTACTGACAAAATATAGAGCTTTGGATGTTTGGCTGCGCAAATTCAGGATATAAAGTTTAAACTATCCTAAAGAAGAATAAAGTCGATTTATCAATCCGCTGCGTGAAAACTTCCTGTTTTAATAAAACAGTGCATTTTGAGATATTGCTGCTATTTCAGACGTCGATAGCACTTCCGCGCGTTGAGCTAAATTGTCCTATCAAGTTTTAGTCTTTTAGTAGAAACACGTCTTCTCCTCTTAGTGCATATTCGGGAGAGCCTACGAGATTTTCTAGTTGCCAGAAAATGATAGTTACGACGTGCCTGTTATCTAAATAGGTCGGCTAGTCCGGTGTGAAAAATCTCGTTTTACAGAACATTTTTATGTGAAAGAAATAATCATCCCTCTTCAAATCTCTTGGCGTTATACGACCGTTCGTATCAAGAAGCAAAATTTTGTGAGAGAATCTTATGATTGTTGAACAGCGTGCTGGTCCTCCTGCAAGGAATTGTATATACTTGAAGAATAGAATGTGGGAGAATAATCTAGTTACGTTGATAAAATTTTCACGATCTCAACTCTGTCTTCGTGAGAACGTTCGGAAGAGATCCTTTCGTCCTATCAACAAGTTTTCATCTTCTGTAATAGAGTCTATATATTATCACGCACGTTTCTCGACTGCCCGTCGCGTAAAGGCAAGTGCAGGTTAACAGCTCTATCTGCATTTCCCACATTTTGGCACGCTATCGGAATACAAGCGGTATGTACGTAACGTATATGGCCGCAGGAAGTTGGTAGTCCATATTGCCTCAACATCATGGAATGCCAAGGTATTTACGTCGCTTACGTATACGAGTTCGTCGTATACCGGTCTCGAGACAGGCGGGATGTTCGGTCCGGGTTTGCATACGACGTTGCACCGGCAGACCCCGTAGGCACACTCGCGTTTATGCACATGCATGTACGAATGTGAACTCAGGCATTTCTGTGCCTCTAGTTTACGTACACGAAAGACACACGCCGGTATATAAGGGTGAGATTAGAATCGACATTATAACTGTCTAGCTATCTGTTCATCTGGCCGCATTTGCGGTTTCATCTTGAGAATTATAGATTTGGATTTCTATTCAAATATCTCAAGAGGCAGGAAATTTCTTTTAGTGTAATTTCTTCTTTTAATGTAATTTCTTCTTGCTTTTACTCATTATCAAATATCACAATCAATATTTATGGAATATAGATATTGATTGTACATGCCAAGATTACATTTGCTTAAAATTTGATTGCGACGTTTAATCTCTGGTGTTATTTACTGAATAGTGCGCGGTTGATTTTATGGCACCAGATAAAAGATTGGAAAGAAGTAAAAAGAAAAATGTAGCCTTATATTTTTGTGGATAACTAATATAATTCTCATTATGCCGGTTAGATTTTATTTAGTCCTAAAGGAGGTCATTTAAATCATTTATCATGCACTCCATTAATTAGGGCAACCTCGATCATATCATAGATAAACTACATGATTTATCCAGCCTACTCTCTCACCTTCCGCCACTTCCGCTCTACGTTCTTGTTATCTTTCTTTAGGTCACGAACACGAAACCCCATTTTGACCTTTAACTACATCATCAATGAAATTAGAACTTAGAAACCGCTAATTTGCCACTTCTAAGTTCGAAGTTGAGAGGTCGCGGTCAAGGTTTAGCTAAACATTTCCTAGGTTGTACATGAAATTTATCTACTAAACGTATTCAGGAATGCAAAATTGTTCAATTGTTTACTGACTTAAGCAACAACTTCTTAATTGGTTTGCTTCTAACGTCATGCGGTGTCATGATGAAACATGGCTTCGTTAGTGAGTTAGATCCTCTACTCTGTCATCGAGGTAGTTATCAATCGTAATTTCTTCTCGTGAGTCTCATTAATTCTTACTAGTATCATCAGTCTATTAATTTCCCATCTACCGCGAAATAATCGTGACAATGTTGCTTGTTCATGCACGCTATGTTCTTTGAAGGTTGGATTTCGGAACATTACGAGTATAATCTTGTTCCGAAATTGCTGAGACGAAACGATATGTAGAAACGTGATCGTAACACGTGAGGTTGGAGACCTAAATACGTCCCCGGCCATATAATTCCCAAGAACTTTTGTTTTCTTTTCTTCTTTCACAATACCAGGACGCAAATAAAATGTTGCTTACAAAGATAATGTCTTAAAAAAAATAATTAACAGAAAAAAAATATTAATAACAGAAGTTAATTATAGTAATAATAAAAGAATATGTATAAAATATTCTTTTAAAGCGTACTGGTAAATAAATGTTCTATATATAAATGTATAAAATTTAAATATTTGAAGCAATAAATGATTCATATCTTGCACCTTTAATTTCAATAGAGATTTCTTAATCTTCTGAGGACCGACATGTTTTTCATCGACTTTTTTATTTTAAGGGCTAAAACTTTTTTGTCATTGTCATGGCGTTGAGTGGCGAAAAAGGTGGTTCCGCTGTCGAGTTTCTAAAGGGGCCTCAAAAGGTTAATGCAGCTTAGTGACAGGTTAACAGGATTTTGTTATGCCTGTTAAAAGTAACATGCTTTATACAAGACTAAAGTATTAGTTTTTAATTTCCAGACTGAAAGATATGTCGATAAGCAATTTATTTTCAGTTTCTCGGAGGTTTAGTACGGAAAAGTATTTTTCTAAAAAAATTGAACGAAAGTTTTGTTGATGCAAAAGATACAGCTTATTTCTCTGAAATAGCTCAAAAGAATAGTCTGCTTCAATATACCTAAATATCAATATCCACGACACGTAGAAACTTCTCTCTTCTTTTCAAAGTAGATGTTTCAAGTAGATAAATATCTTTAAATTTGTAATACATCTGTTTGTCAAGTCTTTTTCAATTATGACAAGCAGAACGATTTTCTTTCAAGAATTTACAACATATTATATTTATTAATTTTTTACGAGATTTCCGTTTATACGTCGCTAATATTCTCTGAAAAAGATGTAAACATAAATTTCATATTCTTTGGAAGTGAAATAATTATATTTCAACTTTTATTGGAAAAAATATATGAAAGAATGGGCCGCAAGTTTTTTTATCTCGGAACAAAAAATTATTGCTGATATAATCCTCTTTGTTTCTGTGATTGATTACTCTTGTTTCGAGTCGAAGCTCACATATTTTATTCCTTTATCCCGGAAAAATACAAGAATTGCGATTTTTATGTCTCAGTGAATTGAAAACCTATGTAAATAATAGTTTATCATTTTCGGTGTATTCTTCATATTACGAGAAAGAAAACAGAATATGCAAATGTCACAGTGACGAGATAAGATATAAGGCAATAAATATCACAATGTGAATAAATTAAATGTGAAGAAATAACGTTTTATAAACAGAAAAGAGAAATTAATTACTTATGTAAATATATTACTTAGAAATTAAATAAAATTATTTTAAACTTGAAGTAAATATATCTCTTTTTTATTTTACGCGAATACAAGGAGCTTGACTGTGAGATTATCATGAAATTATTTGATTTCGAATAATATTTATATTTAATTACTTTTTACATTGCGAACGTACGAGGTAGAATTTATCAATCCGCAATAGAGTTGGTAATAATTTCACCGTAAGAATGAAAGATCTTAAAACTTTTCATTACGTATGTGATTCGTTGATATGTCATGCCGTTGCTTCGATGTGCCATAAATATATGTACATAAACTATATATGTGAATAATAATCCAGTATGATATTTGCCTAGAAAAACCGTGCTATAGTGAAAATGACGTTCAAAGAGGACAAAGAGTAGGCGTAAACTAAATTTATCATAAAGTGGCGTGTCGTTGATGCATGCTCTTCCAAAGCATATTCAATTTTCCGATGATAGACAGATTAATTATAAATATGGTTTAATCCAAATTTGGAGGTTAATGATGAAAGCACTATTTTTATACATACAAATATTTATTATTATAAAATAAAACTTGTTAATGACGTTGAGAAATTAGATTTAAATATGTATAATAATGTTTGCTACTTATTTTTGAAGTGGACAGATACGCGTTTTAGGATGCAGTCAATACCAGATGTAATTCCAATAGGAATAACAGTTGCGAAGCATTAAGGATTGCGTGAAATTGGCGGCGTTATTGTCAAACTTTCCAACAAGAAGTTTATATATAGTTCAACTAATCACATGAATAAGTTCGAAGCATCTCCAGCAAACTTAGAGATAGAGTAGTTATTCACATCTGTACAAGCAATAAATTTGTAATTGTAAAGTTTTATTGGCTGAATAATTTCATTTTCTCTATTGTGGAATTTCTAAATTCTTTGCTAGGTATTCTTGTAATGATAGCATATTATATATATATAATGCAAAATTGTGACTTTTTGACATATACAAGATATGCCTGATTAAACGCATGTTATTTAATCTACGAATTTTTTTATCTACATATTTTTCGTAGATATTTCTAAATATCAAAAAAAGGTTATTATTTGTCGCATTCTAGCTTTCTAGTTTTTACTAATTTGTATTTTGAAATCAAGTTTAAAATTAAAGTTTTGTTGGGTTTTATTTAAGATATAATTCAAGAATCTGATATATCTTATTAAGTATTTATAATTCAGAATAAGTAGTTTTGTCTTTTTTAAACAAGAAAAATTGACCTAAGCTTGCTAAAAATTTCGGTAATTCAAAGAAAATATATTAACAAATTCAGTATAACATAATTTTATTTTTTAACTCGTATTAATTTTATCATAAATAATTTCACTATTGCACATTATACTACAATACACTAGACTTGAGATCTGAGCAATTTCGATAACCATAAGTCTTGCATCCATTAGACATTAGTAAAACGTTCTCTCGACCATTAGATCTCTAATGGCTATTAAAGCCATTAAGGTTTTCCTAATGCGTCGCATTTCAGTTGGCAAAAAAAGCAATTTATTAATCGTACAAACGTTTATATTTAAGTTTATAAATTGTAAAACACAATCACGCGTGACGTGACTTTAAAAACGGATTTTTCAAAATTGAGAAACAGAAATGGACGACAAGGAATTTACGCGATTTATAGTTTCATGAAGATAAATGGTGCAGAAAGGACACATATGGTGCATTACAAAAAGTTGTGATGACTTTTTCGTGAGACGGATAGCGTAATCTTTATTTTTTTGCTGGAATCCTCGTAATTTCCTATCTTTTGAGGAGAAGTTACGCAGAGAGGAAGAGGAATTTGCCGCGTGCATTACATAGTCTTGAATTTATATTCTGAACGTGTTCCTTGGTCTTGGAGTTTGCATGAGCACCCTCACATTGTACCCTCGCTGAATTTATTCAAGATTGAATCACTACATTACATCCGGCGCTATATTCCGCGTTATGAGTAAACTTCTTGTCTGGTGATATCCGGGATAATATAAGATTTTTATTACTCAACTCAGGAGCTTTTACTTTTGCTGCGTATAATAAGATCAGCAATGCTGGCATTCCGTTCCAGCGTATTCTCGAGAAATATTATTGTTAATTCTTTCCAGAAGTAGTTACTTAGAGGATACTTTTTTTATTTGATTTTACTTAGTACGTATATATTACAATAATATCGTGCGCGAGTTCTGTTTATTTAAGAGTAAGCTGTTCAACTAAGTGCATATATAAAATTTTATTTCCAGAAATAATTTCCGTTGCAATTTCCTCGTCCTTATTTCGTGGCAGTTGTGATATTCATAAATATTTGAGATGCACGATAGATTATCGACTCTGTGACTAATTGATTGGCGCTATTCCAATTCTTGGATAAGATATTGATTGCTGTCTGTGAATATATTAATATTTTTCTGCTTCTCTATTTCTGTTTTTGAATTAATTCGATTAATACAATTTATTAGATCACGTGAACGAATTTACTTCAACATTCTTGAAGAAGCATTTTAATTGAATAATTCCAAAGAGATATTTTCTCACATTAACAATTGCAGTCTCGGATGGTAAAATTCTCTCGGTTACCTTTTAGTGTTTCTTCCTGTGGACATTTCCGCGGAAAAGCTTTCTTCTGTGAAAATAACTCGCGTCAAACTTCGCGAAACAATTAGTTTCAAACGCTAACGAGTCGTAATTATTGCATCAACGTACGACGTATGTAGGAAACGAATTGTTATGGTTGGGTTATTTTACTGAAATTGCAAGTACTTTTTGTGTCGCTACAAAATTATTGATTCATCTGCAAGTTATATTAAATGAGAATTGATGTCACACAAAAACGTCAATGTAGCAAAACCGTGAAGTTTGCCACAATAAACTTGAATGTTGGCTTGCGTATACTCGAATTGTTGTAAAACTGTTTTGAAAATTTATGGTTTTCGCCAGGAACGTGTATATATGTTATATGTAACCATTGCTGTTCGATTCATGGCAGACATTTTTGTCGATAATACACGTGAAATGTTAACATATCCAGTTGAAACTTTATATTGCCTGAATTTTTGCAAGAATATATCGAGGTAAAATTTATAAAAAGCACAATTTTTGTATGGTCATGTTAAATATTGAAAATTGATTCGGATGTAATACAGAATATTGCGGAAGTAAATGCTACGTAATTAAAGTGGCTCTATTTTACAGCAGTTATAGCATAATCTGACTAATACGCACAGTTTGAAGCTTTTCGTTATCGTATACCCTGCTTTATCTAGATCTGGCGAAAAAGGATACGTGTTACAAAGTTTACGTGTGCAGCATACAGTATATGCTGTAGAAAAACGTGTAGACTGACATACGTGGTAATTTTTCCCAAGCTTATAGAGCGACGTTACTTTCCACAGTATCTTCCCCGTCTTGCTTGAAAGACCACTTGCAATATTTTTCGCATTTGGATTCTGCAGGATATAATTCAGCAGAAAAATATTGTCAGCCAAGTATGCGCGCATGTCGAGAAGTATTAAATTCCGCATAAGTTTGATGAGACTTATTGTTATATTTATTATATTATGTACTAGTAAAATCGTACTATTTAATAAGTGCAACCGACCGTGCCACAGTATATATATGTATATATATATGTATATATATATATATATGTACTTTAAATTCTTTATTCAGTCATTTACAATTTGTATTTGCCAAAGAATGTATAGAATGTTATTTTACATAAAGAGCTGCGGTTTCACAGTGAGATACAGTTACCGTCGATGAAAGGAATAAAAGTTCGATTTTTTCTGAAATTTAATATTCTCTGCGAGGAAAAGGCGTATAAAAAAGTATGTATAAACACGCATTGATAGTGTATTATATTGTTTTGGAAAATAAATTGTTCTTTTTTTTAAAGTTGAAAAATAATGACCCCAAATAGATTCAATCGAGCGAATATCATCGAGCTTTCGCTCGCAGAATCAGTCCACTTTTTAAATCCCGTTCTCATTCTTTTCCCCGTCCGTTTCAGGACTTTTCTCGTAGATTTTCTAAAACTTGTTTTCACTGTAAACGACATTATATCTCTAGCAACGCGAAATCTTTCCTGTTTTCATGAAAGTTCAATTTAGACTTGGGCGAATCTCATTCTAAAATTTCCCGCCATTAAATGCAGCGATATGAAACTTTACAATCTATTACACAGCATTTTGTGTATACATATAATCAATGAAGTGTAAAAAAACATAATTTTTTTTTATAACTGCGGTTTATCGTAGAAATTTTTCAAGGAAATGCGTCGTCATTAATTTAAATAAAAGTGATGTGTTTTGCAGATTTTACGCTTCTGCAATTTTGATATCGTATTATGTCTCCTTCTATAACGTATGAGATATCACAGAAAAGTTTGAACAGAATTGTCCATCTGCAGATTATATTATGACACTGTGTGTGTTGTGTGTCCATTGTTTTTCTCTTATATACTTCTACAGATAATAAGCTTTACTCTTTATGAATATAATTCTATCTTTTCCTAATTCTCTTTTGATTAACATATGAAGGTATACATTTGCAAGCCACTTTAAATACCTGCAGTGTTACCTCCTCGTTAACCCAGATCACTAATGTGGATTTATCCGGTGACGCATTGGAGCGGAAACGAGAAAATGTGATCTTGCCCAATCCAATTTGATCGGTTAACTAAATACAATTAAGTCGTGGTTTATTAATTATCGCGCTCTTGTTCATCAATTCTATATTCTGATTAATATTAAAATTCTCGTATAACTCTCAGCATATAATTCTTACCCTTTGCTGAATTTTTAAAGGTGATCTATCCTTAATTTTCATGCTGTGA
Source organism: Trachymyrmex cornetzi (assembly GCF_001594075.2). NCBI lineage: Eukaryota > Metazoa > Arthropoda > Insecta > Hymenoptera > Formicidae > Trachymyrmex > Trachymyrmex cornetzi. The sequence continues at coordinate 553,134 of NW_017299487.1, forward strand.
TGCCTCTTTCGCAACTTTTGAATATTTAAATTTAAATTAAATTCATGTGATATAATAATAAAGCATTCAATTCGCATACGTATGCATATATGAGTTAATTAAAAAATAGCCTACACGATTTATCAACGTTTTTTAATATTCTATGATAATAGCTCTGTTTTAATTTTCCATATTAAACAGTTCTATAATCAGTTTTAATTTTTGTTAAGTAGTAATTGGCGCTAATTATGTTGAAAACTTAACGCTAATTTACAAACATAAAATCTAAATTTTATAATTTGCAAATAGGAGAGCTGTGCTAAATTGGATTTAATAAACTAACTGCGCATTTAAAGAGATTTCTTTTTGAAATGATAAATAAATAAAGAATCTTTTATTCCTATTTTTATGAATTATGACAGCTGCACTTGTGCCATTTAATATTCTGTGTTTTATAAATAGAGCAAACGATCGAGTAAAAGATCGTTAAATATACAGTTGATTAATTTACGTTAGTCTGAAATAAATAAAACAAAGAAATAATTAAAGAGCTACAACGTTTATGAAGGAAATGAAAATAAACTCGCTTTCCCATGATTTCATGATTAGAATATGAATTAGTACGTTTTCAGTATGCGTTTTAACGCCATGCGATATAACTGTCACTGCAATTGCGCGTCATACCGCTCACTAATTGCGACCCAGACACACAGCACAAAGCGTGGGTGTTGGCGAATAAGAGCGAGAAATATTGATGAATGCAGAACGAAGGTTTGAGCACGAAAGTCGAGAGATCGAATGAAGGATAAGAGGAGCTGGTACAAATAATGCTAGGAAGAACTGAGATACTTAGCTTGTAAGTGAACGAAAATGTTTTTACCGATACATGTGCTAAAGTTGATATATTCTTTCGTTCATTCGTTCCAGAAACGAATAGCGCACAAAGATTTAATTGCGCTTTCATAATGATTTTCTCTGGCTGTGGTTAATTAGTTAATAATATTAATAAATAAATGACTTTTGCGTAAGTATTCTAAAGAAATGGGATAATAATATTCTTATTTTATATGTTTTTTTAAATAAAAAAGGAATTCGATGTTTAATATATGCGGGTTTTAGTCTTTTAATACAGCCACGTGCTTGCGGTTGTGAGTAAAATTTCTGGCTTAGAGGTGATGACTGTTCTGTGGTGCGATCCCATATACATAGACTATGATTTACGACAGAAACTTTCGACAACTTTCAAAAAGCATTCCTAAAGCATGACAATGTAAGTTCGAGAATGTATGCGTATGGTAAAAGTTTGAAAATATTTATAATGGCTTTAAATTTTTCAAGAATTACGATATATACGATGATACTTATAAATAATGTAATATTAGGCATAAATTTTTTTTAACATTTTGTTTTATAGATAGTTATTTATTGCGTCAAGATTATATGTATAGTAAAAGCTTCACATTTTTGTGCATGTATTGTGTTGTTTTTTATTAAATATTTTATATTAAATGTTTTGTATTAAATGTTTTAAATATTTTATATACTTTTGATTTGGTGTAAAAATTTTTCCTATTTGTTAACATTTAAAAAATTTCTTTATTTATGAAGAGTTAACAGAAGTAATAATGTGGAGATAAAGAAAAAAAGAAACATTTTTATATTTCCATTTTAATTTACAAATATACAATTTAATGAGCTAAATTATTATCTTTTTAAATATTAATTCTTTTGAGCGATACTATAATATTTTCTTATATTTGTATATGTTATAGATTAACATTGCCATTACAAAGGATTTATTGAAGGAAAAACTAATTGTGCGTAATCGGTTCGGAAATGTCGGGTGGTTGTTGTATTATAATAATCGCTTCGGGAGTGTCGTACAAAGTAATTGTCCGTAACATATTCGCGAGTTTTCTATAAGAGATAAATTTGATCTGAGAGGAGGAGACCTAAGAGGCATCGGGCGACGTCGAAGTATCTTAGGGTGAGTATTATTTACTTTTTATATGTTGTTATATTAAATGACTATTATTTCTTTACTGTTTTTTCTATCTTTAAATTTAAAAAAATAAAAATTAGAACAAAAGAGACTTTTACTTGCAAAAATATAAAATCTTATACTTAAGAAAAAGAAATTTTTTAAAATTATAATTATTTTAAATATTTATATTTAAAGTAAGAATATAAAATTGGAGGATCAAAATATAATAGTTATTTTTTTTAATATTAAATATTTTGATCGCTGCAATAATAATTTTTTTTTATACTTGTATGTTACAGATTAACGTTGCATTTACAAAGAATTTATCGAAAGAAAAACTTAATATGCGTGATCGATTCGGAAATATTGTACGAAGTATCGCGTAATTGTTGAATTATAATAATCGTTTCGGGAGTACCGTAAAAAGTACCGCGCAATCGTAATTGTCCACATTTTCACGAATATTATGTAAGTGCAATGAACTCTAATGTGAGAAAAGGAGGAGGCTTAGGAGGCATCGGGCGACAGCACAACAACCTTGGGGGGAGTGAGTTATTTATTTTATTTTAATAGTCTATTTTAATGAGATCTATTACCCTTTTATTCTTTTCTTAATCTTTTATTTAGATTAAAATAAATATTAAAATGTAGAGATTTTTACTTGTAAAAATCTTATATTTGAAAAAACGTTTTTTAAAAATTACATAATTATATATTTTAAATATTTATTTAAAGTACGAATAACAAATTTAATGAGCAAGCAATATGTTATTATTTTAATCTTCAAAATTACCTATATTTTTTATGTTAAAATAAATAGGAAACAATGTGCATGAAAAATGAGAAACTTTTTGTATAGGTTATTTTAATTTTTTTGTACATTTTTCTTTTCCATGTCCGCTGTAATTTAGTAAAATTTAATTTTTATTAATAATGGAGTTTTTACTGTATATACTTGATTTCAGATTACACAATTAGTTAGCGAATTTAAACATTTATATTAATAGTACTGAGCATACGTAAAAGTTTCCTTTCTTGCCAGAGAAGTTCCATTATCAAAGTTTAACAACAGAGGATTATATCTTTTTTCTTTCGGACAAAAATTACTTTTTTGCGTAATATGGACGTCACAAAAAATCACTATTATGCTATCGCACATATGTGAAATCGCCACTATTTGCGATAGCACATTATTTATTACCAAAAGACCTAATGAATAATCGTTACGCACGTTGGCGCATCATGAGAATGATTTATTGTGATCCACCTGTTGTGCTACAATAGATCATTACGTTGAGCATATTGGAAGTAATACCAACATATATTTTGTACATGATTATTATAAAATAGATGGCTATTTTTATATGTATGTGTGACACCATAATTTACAAAATCTCCTTCGGAGTTTATGTCGCTACCAACGGGAAACGAAAATGAATAGGAGTGCAAATCCGAGCTTATATCGTAACATACATTTAGCAGATTTTAAATTAGTCCTGCAGCTTGTACTTAAAATAAATCTCCCTTTAAAGGTTATGTAAAAACTCTGAAAAATTTCTAGAAACATTAAAATATACTATAGATTGTAAAAAGCATTATAATTTATACATTTACAATGCTTGAAAATATAAGAGATAAAAAGTAGTTTAATTATACATATATATATAATATATATGTATATATATATATATAAAACTAATCCAAATTTAAATTAATATAATGGAAAGCTAACACAACTGACTGCATGCGTGCTGTAGTAACGCAGATTATAAATTAAATTATGAAAAGTAGGTACAAGTATATTTTTAATAAATTTTGGTAATTTTGTTTCGACAGACAGAGATTGTCATCTTTCTGAGAATAACGTTTATAAAATTTATGCGTATCTCCCAGAAATTTTGATGATTAATTTTATTGAAAGTTAGACATATCCGATAAATTATACGCTAAAGATCGCAGGAGATCAGCGATTCACATCGCATTTGAACATTCTCGGAATTCAGAGGACTTCCCTTTTATTCTTTGTTCCCTCGCCAGGTTCTCAACCCATCTTTACAACGTCGAAGCTTTGCCTCTCGCAGGATATTCCGCGATTTCAAGTAGATGTTGGAAACAATTCGTGATATCTCCGAGGGTTTTCTTAGCTATTTGCATCGAAAAGATGCGAATTGAATTTAACGTTTTTAGATTTTAAAAAGGAAAAGATATTTGAAGTTAATTAAAGTCAATGGAAAAGTGCTATTCAGCATGCATTTGATGTGATTAAAACAACATTGTAAAGAAACATAAAAACACTTTTTCAGTACATATTTTTATTTTATTTTATGCTAAATTTGAAGTAGATATCAATATTTGTCATTCACACTCAAGTACAATCCCAAGTAACAATTTCATAAATGTAGTTAGGAAGGGAACTTTTCGTTCATTATAACTAAGTGCAGAATCTACCGTCGAAGTTTGAGAAACTTTCGTATTGCTACGAGGCACGCTTCTATAGTAGATGCAAATTAGGATTTTCGTAATGAACACTATAATATGCTGTCGATTGTGTAATTTAATAATTCTGCTTGTTCGTGGTTGGAGGGATATGATTAAATAATTTCCTGTTGGCCATGGAATCTATTCTTCGATATCAATCGAAGGATTAGTTCGTTATTGATTTGCAAATTGTATAGATTTTTCGTGCCAAATTTAGTGGACGGTCCTCAAATTAATTTGACATTTAATGTGTATATGAGTTATATAGATGTAATTCAAACATTTTGGCGCACGTATTTGTCAATTATTATACATAAGTTATAATATCTATCTATACGGAATTATATTGAACATATACATAAAGAATTCTCTTTGTCTCCTTTTTTATCAAATATCGAAGATATGATTGTTATATTAGTGATATCAGAGGGAATGAATAAACGGTTAACTATATTGGGAACGATTGTATGTTCCAATATCATTGCGCTTTTTACTAAATTGACGTTTTCAGATAGAGTATTTCGCTCTGTGAACCCGGAAATAGAACTTTCGATGCAACGCGATAACCAACGATGTGGACAACAACGTTCATTCGGTTTTAGTCAATTCGTACGAAATATGAAATGTTTGGTCGTGACAAATGGTTTATATCTTTGTGCTATATAATTTTACTTTTTATATTATTATCATATATTATTTTTATTAATATTTTTGCTAAGTAATTTTATAATTTTGAGACCTATTCTGTGATTCTTAACGACTATAACTGTATAGCGTTACATAGTCATTAAGAGTTACAGAATAGGTTCCTTTACCTCATATTTTAACTACGTTTCTTTTACTTTTCCATTAAGTACCACAAATCAGTAGTAAAAAAAATTAGTGTAATTGTTAAATAAATTTCACGATATTTTACGATTGATTCGAACCATTATACATAACGTTGTTATTCTTTTTATTGCTTTAGTGACTGTATAAAGTTTTGCGGAATGGTTCTCCTCTCTATGCAAAACGGAAAAGAGAGCGATACCGAAAACGAAACAGGCGACATCGCATGCGGGATGTGAAACGAACCGCCGCATAATAGCCGACGAACAGTTTCATTTATCTATTTGTCGTCCTTGCAATTCTACCGATTCTCATCGTTTCTATCTCTCTCGTCTGAGAGCTCTGATTTTTCTATATCGTATTTGGTCATCGCGTTTTACGATCTATGCTCTCTTTCTGCCATTATCGACACCACCATCTGACTGCATATTATCTATTATTCGCTGTATTTACTGGTGGTACTTGGTGGAGCTAGTTTACGAAACGATATTGACTGCAGCACAATAGAGCGTTATTACTGTAATAACGTTACTGTTGGTCAACTGATGCGACAATAGTGATGTTACTATTTCGCGTATACATTCTTGCAGTGAAAGCTGCATCTAAAGCTATAAGTCTATTTCATGAATATAAATTACGTTCATTTAATGAATATTATTGCGTGTTATGCTTTTGATGGAACCGTAAGTATATTATATGAAAAATAATGTAGTGGTTTTTAATTGTCAACATTTAATTTCTTTCTATACATATAATTTAATTCTTTGTAGTTTTATGCTGATTAGGTAGTGAGTTTTGTATCAAGTTTTCCAAATTCGAAGTATAATTATAATTAACTAGGTATACTTTTGGAATTTTTTTTTTCGTGAAATTACTGAAATAACAAAAATATTAATTTATTATTTTGTATTATATTACACTGAAAACATTAGTTTGAAACGAAAATAAAATATTTAATATTAATTCATTTATTGAAATTAATTTGAAAAGGTCATTGGCTGATGAGTGCTTAATTTAATAACGAAATTATAATATTGTAGTAAATATATGTTTGTGTAGGAATGATTAATTAAATAAACGGGTATAATTTGAGGTGATGCGCAGGAATGGGGATTCCGTTTCATTGTTGGATAAACTACTACGAATCTTAATATAAATCGAGATAAGGCAATGCAACCACCACCGGACGAAATAACGTGTCTAGGAAAGCGTCCTTCAGGGACAAAGAGCTTTTCTTTCCGTGATTTTGATTGACCTTTTGGTACTATAATATACCCTTGTTTGATAAAGCGTATACTGGGTCTCCAAATAAAATGAGCAACTTTCTTTTTTGACACTATAACCCATAAAAAACCCATCAATTCTTAATAAAGCATACAATAAAGTTTTTTCTTTATATTAAATATAGAACAAAGGAAATGTTCTATATATAATAAAGGTAAGATACATTTGTGTGAGAAGATATATGCGTTGATATAAAATTGTTTTTACAAAAACATTTTTACGATGATTAATATAGGAATTTATTCAAACATTATTAAATATATGATTTTGATTAATTGCAATGAAATGTCAAATCGTAAAATATGTTCTTCAATTAATTCGAATACTTGAAATTATTAAATTTACATGAGATTAAGAGAAATTTCCAAATAATTTTGCAATCGTTATTTTTAAAATAATATTTTAAATACTCTTTCAAGGAGTATATATGAACTCATTTCAACGCTTATGAGAGAGTCACAGGTGTAATATTCGCTATTAGCGCGTTTATGGTGTAGAATCCTTGTTCCGTTTCCCTACTTTAAATATTGTAATACCTTCGATATTGCTCTGTAAGCGGATACTACCTTCCTTTCTGCTCGGTGAATTTCATGTCGTTACTGGAAACTAGAAAGCGGAACAAGACCCTTCGGTGATCTATTTTTCGGACATGTCAGAGGATAAGAGCACTTCGGAACACGAGGAGAGAGAGAGAGAGAGAGAGAGAGAGAGAGAGAGAGAGAGAGAAACTAAGGAACACGACAAAAAGGAATAAAGAGATCAGTATTGGCTTTGAAACGCGGACCTTGTAGAACATTACGACAAAAAACCTATATCACTGTATTATTATGACAACTTTATATCCATGTTGTTCGATTTCTTTTTCGCATAAATTTCTCGCGCGTTTAGTTTGACACATTTCACAGCATGTTCCTCTGTATCTGATGTTTTTATTTGATTTACGAGAAATATATAAATCTGATTTTTTCGCTAATACCCAATTTTATAAAATAGACAAATACTTATATATATCAAAGTTATTTCTTCATATATGACACATTTATCTGTTTTAAATTAAAGAATATTCCTGACAAATTATCTGTATGATTCCGTAAAAGTTTTGGAATTTATAACGTTGATAATATCAATTTATTTCCAAAGTTCGCGAGGTGCGTGTTGTAGGAAGATTTTAGGATGCATTAAACATTTCCATTCGTGCAAACTGTAGTTTTAAAGATTGGGTCAGAGATACGTTTCAACTTTCCCGGAGTACGGAATATTGCTGGAGGAGTACGTATAATTGCGCAAGCTAGGTAATTGCATATAATAGTATCTTCCGTAGCCCCTGGTTACTGGCTAGCTCGTATCAATTCCGTTAGAAATCAGCGTAAGAAAATATTTATTTTTTCCACAATAAAAAGAGTGTTATAGAAGTGGAAATTATACACATTGATTGTGAATGAAATTAAGATCTTGCGTGTAATAAAAATCTTATATAGTTATATTTATATGAATATTAAAGATTGAAGATACAGAGAATAATGTTTTAACAGAGCACAGTGCTTATAGTGCGACCACCTGACAGTTCAGAAGTAAGTTGCAAAAGATTGTTCAGACGTGTTTTGATGCTTACAAATCTATGCGAGAATTCTGCGAGTATACCTCAGCAGTGATAGCCAAAGTTGTTAAACTTTTTACTCTTCTACCGCGGTAGATACTTCTGGATGTTCAAGTTTGAGGGGCTCTTGATTGTGTTCGCACTTTGGGTGCTTCGGTAATTGCCGACCGTGGAAAGTGCGTGGTAATTTTACGTCCACTTCGCGCGGCAATTCTTGCGAAAGGGTTACATGGTAATTCACACAAAATAATCTACCGTCTTATCTGTTCTGTCGAGAGAATTCCGTTTAAATTTCATCTACGACATAAAACCGGCTGAGGGATTTACCTAAGAGATGGTCCCGTAAAACGCACCATAAAAGAAAACGTTCTTCAGTGAAAACGTTCTTTAGCGCCAGTAGAATGTGAGCAATTGCGAATATATATTTTTAAGCAATATTATTGCGAATCCTTCTTTGAATAAATGACGTAATTAGATATTTATAGCTGTTTTGAAATAACTAAATTTGTTATTTAAAACTGATTTTTCTTCTAAATGTTGTGCTAAAATATTTAAATATATAATAATAAATATTAAACATTTTTTATTTTGGATATTTTTTTATTTTTTTGTTATATTTTTTAGTTAGTGTATATATGAAATATATATACAGTGAGCTTATGGTATATACTTGTATACTAAGCAGTTCTCGTAGATTATTTTGCCTGAAATTATGCAGCTTCATTATATACAAGAACCTTAATGAGCTATTTCACAGATGAGAGCTCGTTTTGCTAATGAATAGAAATACGTTTCGTTAAGACGATCACGAAGGGGATAAATCATAGTCTACGTGTACATAAAATTATTTCAAAAAATTCATAACAGTTTACTTATGAATACCTAATTTATGTGAGAAGTTATAACGGCAATTTCTGTCAGCGTATCATTTTTTTGCTGTAATAAACTAGATATTTATTAAGTTATAACTGATTCTGGATATTCATTCAGATTTTTTCTTGCAATTTATAGATTTTGTGAATTGCAAGGAAAAATCTGGAGTGGATAAAATTAGTACGCGTACGCATCCACACGTGTGGATATGGATTTAATTATTATAACGTCTACTTTTTCGAACGCGATTTTTAAATAGCTTTTTCATTGTGCATTTGGAAAAGCCAAAATAAAAGGGAATGAAGATGAGTTGATACGTAGAACTAGAGTGCAGGGACGTAATAAAGGTTTACTACTCGCGCAGTAAGCAACGTGCTAGTATAAAAAGTAACGTGTAGTAAGGCAACAACACTATAAAAGCCCAACGGTACGAAAAAGGACTACTATATGAACATACGTTGTATTTTTATCATTACATACAAAGTGAATCAGAGTCGTTGAATCAACTTTTTACCCTATGTGAAAATTATCGACTTTATACCTAATTGAATTGTAACGTGTGCAGTCAATTATTTTCTCATAGGGTAAAAAGCTGGCTCAACGACTCTGATTCACTCTGTATATCAAGAAATTGATGCGAAGAATAATTTTATATAAATATATATATAATGTTGTATGCTCTTTTATAAGTTTCATCATGAATATTATGTTTTGTCAAGAACATAGGTTTCTACGTTACTAACTTTCTTACCAAGCACGAAGTTTCTTACTTATTGCACATCGTACACAAAGTTTACTTGTTAATAGATTCTATTTACCAAATGTTTTGAAATGTTTCTTAATCGTGGACGAAAGTTTGATAATGATCGAAATATATAAATTTATCATTTTGTAATTCTGACCAACCGTGAGGATGACGTTAACACAAGAATTTCATAAAAAAGAATATTTTTTTACGTCAGTCATAATAAAATTGTGGTATCTCTTATTCGTTTTTTTGGGGCTTCTGCTATTTCGATTTTTGTACGAATGAAATTTTATCTGAAATTGATCGCGAAGGGGTCACGGGGTTAACGAGACACGAAACTTGAATCTTGAATCTTAAGAGTATCATACCTGGCATCGTATCATTCCTCTTCGACAAATATGGGCAATTCTACCCTTGGTCCTGGTTGATTCGATGTCTTTTGGATGAATCCAGAAAACACGTTTTGCTTTTCTATGAAAGTTTCGGCAGCGCAGCTTGAAAGCAAAAAAATTGCCTTGCAATCAAGCCATTGGTGCTCTGTGTATCAAGAGGAGGTTTGTGTTACAGTTAAAATTCAATTAATCTTTATTACCTATTTACTTTTTTTTTAACTATTTTTGCGTTTCTTTATTTTTGTCATTGTATAATAAAAAGTGATATCTTTAGTATATGATTATACATATATAAATTACATTATACATAGGGTAAATTCGGGTATGATGGCCATAGTTTTTTAAAATGCAAAAAACATACATTTATTCTTGTTACTTTTTAACAATATTTGAGATATTACTTTCACTGAAGCTTAAAGTAACAAATACTATCGAAATTAAAGAGAAAATACTTAACAGAACTTTAATTTGATCAAAATATTACAAAGTATGCATTGGCCATCTTATCTGATTTTTAGGGAAAAAATGACCATGTGATATTAAGAAAGATAGCCATAGTATTTATAAATATAATAAATAGTGAAAATAAAAGTATTAATTATAGGTCACAATTTATGTATCTTTATTGTGTATGTAATGTTGATTATGGTAGCTTAACTGTAATTTATTAGACATTATAACAGTTTTTAGCAGACATATGCAAAACTTTGCAGATAGTCGAAAGAAAAAAGATTAGATAATATTTATAATATTGTTATTTTGAACAGTGTACTTATATGAACTACTGTAAATATTGATTATCTTTAAGAATGACTATAAAAATGCACTATTTATTAATTATTGGAGAAATTATGGCCTATGGCCATCTTTTCCATATGGCCATAATATCCTAGTTTACCCTATATAAATTTTATATATGATTATGCATATATAAAATAGTTAAATGTAAACTGCAAGATAATTTGTGCGTAAAATATGATTTCAGACCCTTGCACGTCATTCCTGACAAATAGGTATAAATTATACTTGCGTTATCGCGTAATTCGTACACATGTACTATTTATCAAGATAAGTGATGTTTAGACAAAATTAGATATGTCCGGCCACATCTAAATTAGGCCATTGGGCTAATTTCTATGCTTGGATATATTCGTATGCTCTATTTGAATAACGAACTTGGTTAAAATACATCATTAATCATTATTTATTTATATTACTAAATACATAAGAGAATAAGAATTAAATTAATTCCGATAGCATTAGCGCGAAGTATTCGCGCTATTAAATTTTCTTTCTATTCTTTTTGGTCGTGGCAATCATTTACGTACATTAAAAATTGATGTTTTTATCATATATAAAGAATCCCGAGCTTGATCAAGAAAAACATTGCGTTAAAATAAATCGCTTACATTGTAACAGCATATCAAAGGGTTGAAACAAAAGGCCCGTTATTTTTCCACGTTTTTCAACTTTTTTCTTTTATTTCTTGAAATCTATTTTGTTTTCATTTAGCCGGAACCCTCTTGCCTTTTTTGTTGATAGGAATTGTTCGTGCGAGAAGTTACCGTACGTTGCAAAGTAAATTGAATATCATCCATTGACACGACACTTTGTTTCGGGCCACTAATTTCCATCACGAGGTTGACCCTTGTGATTAGATTCCATTTTTTAAAAAGGAATTCAGCTCTTATCTAGATAGGAATTCAGCTCCTATCTAGACAGGATTTCTACCACCTGCCAGTCTTTTATAAACGATCGCCATTAAACGGCTCCAATATCGTGTATAACGGATCATAAAAAATGTAAGAAATGACGCACTGAATATTATTTTGCTGGAATTATCTGCTTTAATTAAACGTAATGGTGTCATTATAATGACACCAGGTAATAGGCAATTCCCTCTTGCAAAGAGCAGGCTATCTAACAAAACGTAGAAAAAAGAAAACGATTTATATAAAAAATCTTTATCTACGATACATTTAATATATTACTCGCACGTGTTATAATCTGCGATATCTGCATTACGTGATTCGACATTCCCGTTTACATTCTTAGAAAAATATTAGCGAAATAAAATTGACGGATGCATTGCCATGCAACGTCGAGGAAACATTATGATCTTTACTAGATAGAAGTAATATTTTATAATAAAAAGGCAATTTTTCAATCTGGAAATGATCCACCCTTTATATATCTCGCTTATTAAGCGTCATAGCAAGTGACGTGGGATAATGCTGCAAGGAGTGTGTCCCCGTCGGAACTATTCGCAGTCATGAATCAGCAATGGGTGCGGGTATCGAAAGTCGATACGTCATACTGTGAAGTGTGAACAGAAACTCGCACAATTGGCAGAGTTTTTGGATAACAAGTCAAACACGAAGTCATGTGAAAACGCAGTATGGCTATACAAACGCGAATAATTCAATGTAAACTTTAAATATGTATGCTTGAAAAAGGATTAATTAAATTCTATCGATTTACTTTGATATTCGCAACTATCTAGGAAAAAATGTTATATACATATACGAAGGACATACTTTATATGTATATAATTATATATAATTGTATATGAAATAAGTATGTCAATATATAATTATACATAATTATATATGAAACATTTTTTCCAGGCAATGAAATGTCAAAGATATAAATTTAATAAATTAGAATTTTTAAAGAGAACCTTGATGTTCTAAAAATATAACTTTTTTCTTTTCTATTTTGTATAAAATCATAAAATTATACTTTTTATATATTTTACATTAATTTAATTTTTAGATATCAATATTATTTCATACAAATTTTAATAATGTATAATACTCGAAATCGAATAAGTACCTCTTATAATGAATAATATGCATAACTATTGATGTTAATGATGGCATTTATAATGGTAAACGATTTTTTAAATAATTTTAAATTGTAATTTACAATTGTAAACATATAATAATATCAATTTCTATAATTATTGTTGTTATGTTGACATAACCGCAATAATGGTCGCAGTTATTTCACATCCTGGCATATTCATATGTATACAATACATGACTCGCGTAAATAAAATATGTTCGAGGCAGATACCGGAAATGCCACAATTCTACCTGATATTAATTAGTGGACCACATTTAACATACCTAGAAGCTTATTGAACGCGAAATCCTTGTGACGTGAACTCTATGAAAATTTTCCGGGTGGCCGTCGCACCGGATCTTCCCTTGTTCATGCTTGGATAACTTCGTGTATTCTCCTCGTCGTTCTAGTTGGAGACACAAGAACATTAACCCGTGTGCACACTAACTTCCGCGAAACTAATAATGAGTCCTTTCTGAGTTCTTCTCCGAACACGTTCGGCAATTTGACGTGTCATACCTCGTGTGTTAGCATTTTTGTAAATAAATATGTTACACTACTTTGGTATAAAAGTTTGGGACATTCTCCATGGAATTTCTAATAGTTTAGCGTCTGCGATTTTTTTTAAATATAATCGACAAAGTTTTAATTTCGAGTTAAAGAAAAATTGATTTGCATTTAAAAATTATACCTTATTAGATACTTTTTGCAAATTACATAAACGATAAATCAGAATCACTGATTTTTCTGAATAATACACATAATATTTCATCTCAAGAATGGATCTGGAAACCCGCGAAACGCATAATCCCCCCCTTATACAAATAATATTTAAAATATCTCTATTAATTACACTTTCGTTAAGTATATCGTTTGATTGATTTAAAGACATTTAAAGTACATTTTCCAACCAGTGCAAGTCAGAGTTGGAGATGCTTAAAGATCGATTTCTCTCTGTCATCAACACATAGCGTATATCCCCGGAAATTCACTAGTAAGCTCAAGTTCGTCGGTCTCGCGCCTCTCAGTCGTGTCACGTTCGGGTTTTCTTTAGATTTCTTCGCACGACCGTACTTTTAAAATCGAGCCTTTCCTCGGTTTAGACTGCAATTAATTATGGCTGTGCACGACGTCTCATTTTCACATGTAAATTTTTCACGTGCAAAATTCGAGACATTCTGTTGGTTTATTCGACTAGAGTTTCCATTTTAACCAGTTTGGCAGAAAAGATTTGCCAGTTTTATGTTTTGTCATCAATTTTATAGTGATCGACGTATTTCGTAACACAGAAGTATTGTGGTTCTTTTTTTTTCATAAATCGGACGCGATTTCTGTCAGCCTACGGTAGTAGTTTCCGAAACCTCGTGTGTGTGTCGCGAGCACCAAATTTGTATACAACTCGAACTCCTCGACGGCTCTCGGCCGACTGACTGAAAACTAGGCTTTACCTCCTGCGCCTCGTCCGCGCATGTGCGCATGTATAAGACAAGATTTTGGTAGAAAGTGTAGAAAAATTACAAGACTGCAGTTTGAATGCACGGTAATTCATTCATAAAAAATATGCTTGCAGAACTTGGTTCTATGAATGACTTATATGGTAATTACAAATGCTTTTCAACTTCTTTGATGTTGTTACTTTTCATATATATTTACAACACATATATATTTTGGTTCTGAAATAATTATAGACTTTGAAATAATTATAGACTTTGAGATTTACACAAAAGGAATAGATTTTTTAGGAATAACTATTAAATTAAAGTATAAATAGAAGAAATAGATTTTTTTAGGAATAATCTTTTTCAAATTAATTGTAATAATTACATTTATAAGGCTATGTTTATTTCAAAATATTATTCGGATTTACGCTTTTTTTTCTATTTTTGCTAAAAATATATTATTTTTTCTTGTCAATAATATTTCTGTGAAAATAATCCCCTCCTAGGGGATATTTTATAACATATTCAAAATTACTCTACATTAATAAAAATTTTAATCCCACAGCGCACACAGCGCAACAGATACATACAAAGATGAACACAAAATATAGAGAAATTGACTCTATCAGTTACATATAAATTCATGGAAAATCTTGCTTTCAAATTTCGTAGAATTCGACATGCCCTTTGGGGACGATAATTAATCAAGTCTCGTTTCATGAATCTCCCCGAGGATTTCTCAGGTATTCTCCATTTTTATTGGAAAAACAATCTCTGTAACCTCTGGGAGAAGAGATTCGATCGCTCGATTTTATGGTAAATTTAGATATAGGTATTCTCGTTCTTTATGAAATAGAGAGATGCTCGAAATTTAGAATTTTATATTACATTTTATTAGAATCATTGTAACAGATTGTGCGGCAGACAAAAAGTTATACTACAGAAAGAACAAGAGAGAGCCTCAAATACATCAGTATTAGTAAGAAAAATTTGCTTATGCGGAAATTCCTTCTTAAAGAAGTGTAACGTCGTTGGAACGCATGAGATGTAGCTCAGCCTGCTAATTACAAGAAGTTGTACCGGCTGAAAGTAGGTTACATTAAGCTCGGTTAAGAATGCAGGCGGACACACTCATCAAAGTGAATGCGAAAAGCTCATAAGCATGGAGTATGTGTGTGTGTGTATGAGTAGCACATGCAAATGATGTGCATTCCGATTACGTAATGGAATAAGGTACCGCGCTTTTCAATTATTTTGTAAAGAATTTAATTAATTACGTACTGTAACAATGCATCCGTATTTTTTAAAATTATTTGATATTTTTAAATTACATAAAATGTATATATTTGGATACGCGTATGGCATATTTTTACATATATTTTTTTAAACATGATACCACAACGATAATCGTGCATAATTTAATTGAAATTCTATAGCGCGTTTAAATGGTGAATATATATCGATTATGAATATATAGACCTTTTGTGTACAAAATGTGCATGCAGTGCAATGGCTTTTGTGTGTTAAATGCATTTTGTGGTCTTCTCAAATCAATTTCCGCACTTCACGGTTTGGTCCAGGAAATCGAGCTCCCCTATTATATGTGTTTTGATTAAATCGATAAAGGACGGACTTCGAAAATTAATTATAAATTGTTAATAGATTGTAATGGTAAGTCTTTTTTTCTCTTGTATGTAATAAAGTATGAATAACGTAGCAAATTTGTTATCATTAAAGAAATAATTACTAACAAAGAGCTTTTTTGCTTCATGATTTCCGTTATTTAGTTAAAATGTTAAATCAGATGTTAATTGTAATTTATAATGCATTGAAAATATACGAGTACCTATATACATGGAAGTATAAATAATTTTTAGGTAAAACTGTACAATAGGGGACCCTCCTCCTATGACCTTGACCTTGACATATGTTGTCAAGGTCATGACCTTGAGTAACCTCCACCAAGTTTTAGCCGTCGCTCGTCCTTCGTTAAAAAGTTATTAATACAAAAATTTTGAAAAATGATGTTTCTTTTCTACGATATAAAACAAAGATTTGAACTTTCATTCCACCTCTCCCCTGCATCGAGACAATTAATTATTGTGGATCCAGAAAGTGTACGCCCCTGAAGCAGGGGGACAGGAAGGGTGAGAGTCGTACGCCCCTGAAGCAGGGGGGAGGAGGGATGAGAGTCGTGCGCCCCTGAAACGGGGGGGAGAGGGGGCGGAGGTGAAAGTCGTGCGCCCCTGAAAGTCAAAACCTATGTAGAATAGTATTTAATATTGCATATATAGCAAAAATAATACGTTATTTTTCGAACTTCTTTTGTTAATAACTTTTTAACGAAGGACGAGCGACGGCTAAAACTTGTTGGAGGTTACTCAGGATCATGACCTTGACAACATATGTCAAGGTCAAGGTCGTAGGAGCGGGGTCCCCTATTCGAAAGAATTACTAATTTTTAATTAAATTTTTAATCTAGTTTTGATCGAATGTTCGTTTTTTATTATATTTATTTAATAGTTGCGTTTACGTTCAATGTCCGTCTCTGCCACTTGTAAGATAATTAAAGTGATATCGATTTTGTTAATGAGATGTCTGTGACCGCGCGTGGTGCACGTGTCTTTACTTAGTTATGTTGAGGATTTAATCTGACAGTGCCCATGTTCTACGAAAGCACATCCGTAACTATTTTCGATGTTCTCTTCATATGTATACATTCTCTCTTTCTTTTCCTTTTCTCCCTCTCTCTCTTTTTCTCTCTCGCGTACGTGCATATGAACAATGTTATTGCGGTAATGCACATATATAGAGGTTGCTACATTCTGTAATCGCAAAATCGCGGCAAACAAATGGACAATTTTCGAATCTATATGCCCATTATATGCAATCTAGGAAAATTTAATACAGCTTTACACTTCCATACTAAAGTGGAAGTAATCCTAGACGGGCATAAATATTTTACTTGCGGTGCGCATATTTTCAAGGAATTATGCATAATAGCAACCAAAATGTGAAATAAACATCTGTATTTTTTTCTAAAAGAAATCTTATGTAAAATTTATATATATATATATATATATATTTTAATGCATACTTTTAATAAATGTTTATAACAAGTTTGACAATTAGGAGTGCTAAAAAATTAATCATATTTATTCACGTTTAACAAAGAGAGAAGGTACCTATTATTAATTTTCTAGTTTTCTATATGGATTTTATTGAAAGTAAAACTTTGTGAGAAGAAAGAAGTTTATTTTGTAGTTTAAAATTACTTTTGTACAATCTCTTTCCTGTTTATATATTATGATTTTGATCGCCTTATAATGGTTGCCAAAAATTTCCGACCAGTGAGTCATTTTATTATATTGCTCAACAATCTATAAAAATATGTAGTGTATACAAGTTTTTGATATATTCTAGTATTTAAGATACCCGACAATTTTATTAACTTATAATATAAACTAAAAAATAAATTGGCACAAATTATCGTCACATTATATGTTAGTCGGAAGTTTTTGACAGCCACTGTATATCAAAATCGAATGTAAGAAGACCAAGTAACATTGCGCATAATGACAATTTGGAGTCAATTTCAAATTAGTCATAAATGTCTTCATTACTTTGAACAACTAACACATCCTTAAAATTAATTCATCCGGTCTTCTTACATCATGAATGAACGTACGTATTAATGGATAGAAAAAATAACATACGGTCGTTTACTGAAATAGGGTGGATATCGATCTTAAGGGCGACTTTAATTCCTTCAGCAATTTTCTCTCGTGAGCGTGTTCGTGTCGGACGCCAGATGGTGGATACTACACAGGCTTTGGTTGGCTAAAGATTTATCACTCTACGAAACTGTATCGTCAGTGGAACGCGTTTTGCTCAGCGTTTAAATGCTACAATTAGCTCTTTAATAGGCGTATATATATGGTGACGCGTTAATTAATTTGCTACGTTTATCTCAAGTAAACTCTGTATGTTAAACATCGTCGTAAAATTCAGTGAAAAATCGCTGCTAATCTCATCTACTATCTTAATGAGGGGCTAATTTTATATATACAATTATAAATTTTAACACAATTTTTTATTTTGTACCGCAGTTTGTCTTGCGCGTGTCTAAATGCAAATAATACTAATAATAATAATAATAACTCATTAATTAGAATTTTGCCGGCTGATTTTTACTATATCTTGTATCTTCTATTTTACAATAAAAAAAATAATTTTTTATTGATATTGTTCCTCGCTACAGTGTTTTTTAAAATTTAAGTGAAAAACATCAATACTATATACTATAAAGTTCCGCGAAAATATGTGCCCTGCGATTTCCGTCGACAAGAGTATTGTGAATTTTTCTGGTAATCAATATTTGTTCAGTACATACAATAGTATGCTAAATGCTCTACAAACATTTATTCCATATTATTTCTATTTTTTTTTGCTCTGTCCGTAATATATACGATACGTACAAAATAAGTTAGATATGAAACCGGAAATGTGCTTACCGTGTAGAAGTAGAAAGTATCGTAGACATTGTGTACGTTTCTTCCGCGCGCTCACGCGAAATCGCATGATATGGACAAATTTTATTAAATAATCGTTTAATCATCAAATAAAATTAATTACAAAATTAACGAATCTATAAAATAAAACTCTAAACTATAAATATGTTAAATGTAATAATCCATTTATAAAAATTAATGTGGAAATTAATCTAAAAATATAATTAAATGAAGTTTCTTAATGATATATATTAAGCAAAACATTCTAAATAAAAAGTCGTGATTTTAATGAATTAAGAAAACGAAATTACTGCAAGAATTAAACTTCATCAGAAAATTGTGTTTATAGATTAATTTGCAGTTATTAGCTATCTGTTATATTTTCGTAATGATGAACGGTCGCATCCTTGAAGGAATTTAAAATTATTTTCACATCTGCAGTAGACAGATAACGCGTTTAAACGCAAAGTCCGGAGATACCTCCTGAGCATCGAAAATCAATTTGCGACATGTGCCTCCTTTCACGTCACGCATCGCTTTGTAGTTGCTAAAAGCAGGAGAGAAAAGCTTTTGTGTCTAGATACGATAAGAAGCCAATGATAAGGAAACCGAGACTTATTCAAATTTGATAATACATAATAGTGACAAATTGATTTCCATCGCAGAGGCTTTGTGGAAAATAATTCACTTGAAATAATCTTAACATCATTTGCAATGGTATATTAAATTTTGTATTATTTACAATAATAAGTTTAAAATATACTTTATGATAGAAAGGTGAAATGTGAAAAATTATAAAGTAAAAAAAAGGTAATTGAATACATTGTTGTTTAACGTAAATTGTTCTCTCTGTGTATTTTTTATTGATACGCAAAAGTAATGTATTTTTTCTATTTATTTCTATGTTTTCTATCGATTTTGTACTATACAACGTATTTTTCGCTTTTTCTTTCGTTATTGCGGACCGTCGGATATCCCGCGTGATACGCATAAATTCTGGAATAAACGCATCATATATATATATTTTTCTATTTCTTTATGCTAACTGAATTTTACGTGGCTGAATTTATTTTATCATTTGACAATGAACTGCTAAATGAATGATAAAAATACTGTAAAATTCTAACATTGTCGTAATCTGCTTTTTTATTTTTCACACAAAAAAATTATATCGAAGATTGATATCATGTTACAATGTATTCAACGTATTGCATGCTTAAATGCTTGTTGCTATTATTTATATATTTACGGCTGTCGTTGATTTTTCATTCCATACGACGCGAGAAAAGTTTCTTAATGTGATTTTATATTGTGTTGTCAGCGATTTATATCAGGATTTTATGTTTGGGAAACATTTTTCTATCCATTACGTAAATAAAGGATTATTGCACTGGCAGGGCATGATACTTAATAATAATTATCGTGTCAAAATAACGTATAGAAATATGATTCAACGTGTTAACTTTACTGTTGCTTCTGCGAGAATCGCAAATAAAACTGTCCCCGAAGCTCAAAATTTCTCGACTCGACAAAAGCTTTACGTCAGAGATTTATATCAGTTGGTTTTAATCTTTAATGTTCTTCATATTTGCAATATTATTTTATTACTACGATGATTAATTGTCATTTTCTATAAATCTGTTTCTTGTTTTATCTCTCTCTTCCCTGTGATCTTTTATTAATAATAATAAATCGAATTATGAGGAATTTAGCATTTTATCTTGCAGAAAGAAATTTTAACATTGTTAAGACTTATAACATCACATAGATTATCATCAAATATGTACATTATTATCAAGAATGATTAAATGTCAGCGATCTATGTTCACAAATAAAGACGAACTTTTCCATCCTGGAAAAGTGATTTTCATCTTTGGATGATTCTCATCTTTGCTTTAAAAGATTTAGATTTGGAACAATGTCGTTACACCTGTAAGAAATTTAATAGATTAAAAATATTATTTATTATATTAAATTATATATAAATCATGTATGGACATGTGATAAGCGACGAATGCGTAATTGCAACATACAATTATTATTTATGTGATAACTCATGTGCATAATTTTTACATACTTACTACGCTGGATAATCCATTTATCCTTCTATCAGGCAGACAATTGCATTCTACCTTGCTCTCTTCTTCGAAGTGAATGCAATTTTCAACAAAGTTACCACTGGCGCCTCGAAAGCGAGAGAAATGCAGAAGGACAGCAGGTACGAGGCAACTAGGTTGCCGAAATAGAGGATAAGCTGCGGAAGAAACATGCATAGCCTCAACACAATTCTATCGAGAGTAGAATGAATTGTAGTATTTTATGCAATTTATTTTATACAAGAGTTTTTAGTAGTTTTAAAAATGTGCAGAAATACAAAATCTTTTATGTAAAATGTTATATAGTATAATCGAAAGAAGAAGTTTTCCTATATAAGAAAATTAAATCGGAGAGAGAAAAAAAAACAAAGTAATATAATATTCTATTTCTTAAAAAACACGTTGAGATACATTTTATATTATAAAATAATTAAAAGCGACAAAAAATATAAGTATTACTGACTTTCCGGTTTTCTTTTCAAAATTGTCTATCTTGAAAAAATCGCGGTAAACAAGTCTAACCGTCTAAACAAGAGAGATTTCTATTTTATAGAGATAAGATTATTATTTATTTTTCGAAATAAAACATTACGATATGTATACGGAATGGCGGTTCGTTTTATACAGATATCATATAGCAATATCGTAATAGGAACTTTATATTCAGAAAATATTCTTTTTATCTTACGACAATCCCATTGTGGAGATGCAGCGGTCCGTCCATCTGTGTAGTCGTGACCATCATGATAACAGGATGCACGAGATAGGCACAATATGTGAGTCTCGAGAGAGGATACATTAGCCTAAGCGAAAGCAAACTGTCGATCATTCGTGCCGACCCTGTGCAACATTGGATCACGATAAAAGCCACGGCCATCGCCCACGCGGTGTGTCCCAAGGCAGCATATACGGAGCTTACCATCACCGTCAAATTTCCGGGATACAATCCGTATACCACTGAGAACATGATGCCCACGGACAGTATCCAGCCGATTAATTCTACTCCCTGTGGAATTGAGATTTGGTTAGTTTAATAGAAAACATTTTACGCTAAGAAAGAACGCCCGCAGAAAATTCTCGTCGTGTGGATGAATAATACATTTAGCAATCCTTGTTGTAATTAGGATACTTAAAAATAATTGCCATATAAATTACATGTATTAAGATAATTATCGTTTCTACCCAATTATTTTTAATTATATTGTTTGTATCCTTCGTAATGTGTATACGGATTCTGCAATTGTTCGATAAATTCGCATTATCGTATCATTATCGCGCGGCGAGGCGTACGCGAATATCACTGACAGATTGACTGAATGATTAATCTGATAGCTGGGAACAGTGTTTCGAAATGCTCACCATAGGTAGCTTTAGCTGGCACTTAGTTTTGAAGAGGATATAACCACTGATCGTGCCGATGAAATACGGACCCGCTCTCAGCCAGGGTTTATCGTAGAGTTCGTCAAATAGAGCAAACGGCTCTTGAATCCTGTGTGAAGAGTGCGATAAAGGAATTAAGCGTATACGCAATATCGCGCGTTGAAATTGCCGCATCGGGGGACGAATAATGCAAAGTACAATGTCGATAGCGCGCTATAATAGGCACGTGCGCCATGAAGCTGTCTGAAATGAAAGCCTGCTTCCAATTACAAGCGATGCTTCGACAGA
The DNA here is from genome assembly GCF_001594075.2 of Trachymyrmex cornetzi. Classification (NCBI taxonomy): domain Eukaryota; kingdom Metazoa; phylum Arthropoda; class Insecta; order Hymenoptera; family Formicidae; genus Trachymyrmex; species Trachymyrmex cornetzi. The sequence goes on from NW_017299487.1 coordinate 575,858, forward strand.
TACCTGGCTTATTGCATTGTTCCTGCATATTCACCCGTTCCGTATTCACCCAGTTCCGAATATAAAAAGATCGAGATACTTTATTCGAGATGGGAGAGCAAATCATACAGACATTGTAAGTGGCTGTATTCCAATTGTTGTGTTTCATTGAATGCTGTGAAAGGCCTTTGTTACTTTGAAATTGTTTCTTTCTCGTTGATATAATTAAGATTTTCCACGAACGATGGTTATACCCTGACGATCTTTATAAATAATTTCAACGAATTTCATCTCAAATGATAAGTTAACTTTTATAATTTCAACAATTTTTAACTATAAGCTTTAAACTAATAATTTTTATCTTATTTTTTAGAGGAAAATTTCTTAAAAAAATTATCTTGTTAATTAATCACGTGCATTAATATTAATAACGTCTTTTAAATTAATAAGTATTATAGATATTATTAATTATAACTTGGTACAAGTGTATCGTTAATCGTGCCAGTAGTAGATCTATAGAGAAAACGCGAAAGGTGTGCTGCAGACAAATGATACGTGTAATATTGATCGGGAGTTCAAGACATTACCTGGCTATGTAATCGTTGCTGTAGGCTATCGAGAATGTAGTGAACCACGAAGAGACGATCAACAGTGAAACGATAGTGACCGCGGTCTTGAAATATTTCACCGAGAGCAAAAGAAGAAGTATCCCAAGGACGTAGAACTGCGTGTCGTTTGCCATATACCAGCTCCACAGCATGCACTAGAAAGTTATTAATGTAATATGTGCGAATCAATTGCCAAGCAGATTGCATCGCGACGGGATTGCGAAAGTTAAGAGAACTAGGACACGGAGGAAAATTCACGCGCGGGAAAGGCGATGCATTAAGTACCGCTTTGACGCAAAAACCAATCCTTACGGCTTTTCTACCTATCGTTCATCGAAAGTATGTTGTTAACTCGTTTTTTACATAATCACGTATTATGCAATATTCTTCGTTACTCCATATTTATTGTATCATCAAGTACTTAGGATACGTTTTGAAAGCAACATTAAAGTAATTGATGAATCTTGTTTTTTAATCCATTATGTATTTTTCGATAACGACATCTAATGCTTTTTTTTATCAGGTTAGTGTTTTTTTTTATATTTTAAATGTACACGTATATTATGTAGGTATATGTATTCGGAGCGAACGTTATTATAAAATTCATGTAAGAAGTTTCATATTTCGTTAAAAGCTTTACCTCACAAAGTAACGAGAAAAAAGAAAGCGCATTAGGATAAGCAGAACATAAATCACATCTTACCATTTCTGTACGCGGATATAAAGAATTCAAATATAGCGCGTTTCGCCACCAGAACTTTTCGCAGGTCAGATGGTCAATAACAATTGGCGAAAAGACTGTCTTCGCCTGAGCTTGTTTCATAGCGATCTCATTCATTCCCAATACAAAGAGATAAGCTGGCGTCAATCTGTATGAAACATAAGATAGGTCAAAAATAAGAATAATTATCGAAAATATTATCGATAGTTTATCTGAGAATTTAATTGTCTCGCCATGAAAAAAAAATATTTCCAACGGGGAATTATATGTACTATTTAAAATATACCTGATGAATCGATATAAGATCATGATAATGAATTTGGTGAAGCTTGTCTTCAAAAAGTTGCCCTTTTCAATATTCAGATTGCTCAAGGACCGGTAGAAAAGTATAGTCACCAGCAAACCACTGTCAAGAATATTGTCATAAATTAATTTCTGCTTTATCGCGCTAAACGTTCATTGTTCATTACCTAATAAAGAAGAAAGTATCCACGGAAAATGTCGCGTTACTGACGGTCTGGAACATGAAATTCCTTTCTGTGACCGTTCGTAATGTCTTGTTCTCTGCAAAGCGTAATGAGGAAACATTTAATCGCGAAATTGTCGGTGAAAGTATATACATACATGTATAAAGCGGGGAAGAGAGCTAGATTCGATTATCATCGATCAGGAAACCCGATACATCCCATTACATCATAATGTCTATCAGTTGCATCAAGCGCTACTTGTAGAAAGTAGAGTAATCTCAAATTAACTTGAAACGTTGTTAACGAGACCATAAAATTTTCTACGTTATTATCTTCTACATTTCTCGTTTTATGCGTCTATAAGCTTTCTTGCCATAGTTCGTTCATTTCGGAAAGTGGTTTTTGCAACTCTCACAGAATTACCAGCGATAGAGAAGACCTGAATGTATGTGTGCACCATGATGACCCATCCTAAGGAGAATACGCGAAGACCGTGGAGACAAGTCAGACTATCTTTGGCCGCAGGCTCGGTGCTAATGATCCTACTCCCGTTGACGGTAGGGCTGAACGCGAGTAAGAATTTCAGCCAGAATCCTGAAAAAGTCACCACAAACACTGTGTTAAAGAATTTTTTAAAGAATATTTAAGGCAAGAATGTGCCGACAAAGATATAGATATATGTCATTAACCTTTGTTGCAATTCTTCCGTTGAATGGGATTCTCTTTTTGCGAACGCTTTGTTCCTTTTTCGATCAGTTCCTGATCGTTTTCCTGTCCTATAGAGATCCTGCGGTCTTGATTCAGATTCTTGTTTATAAAGTCATTGGTTTTGTCATTGTTATTCGATACGTTCGAAAACTCGATATCCCTCGCAAGAGAAAATGATCTGTATTCGTATACGATCGCGCAGATCATTAGCAACAATATCGTGCCGCCAATGGCTCTGAAATGATAGTATAATTTGTCGTGAGTAAATCTATAATAATGATAACAAGACATGTTAAGAGCTCGTATAATAATATGTTTTCATTTCCTTTATTTTTTACTGCATCGCGTGAAAGGTAAATGCGAAATCATGCGCGATTGTAGAAAACAAAAAAAAACATCTTATTTTCTTTTTTGAAAAGTTTTGCTTGAAACTCTCTCAACATGCAACAGAATTATCACATAGCCAAACATGCAGACAAAGTTAACAAGTATTGTTGTACACGTATCTCGCGAGTGGACTAAAAGATTAAATGGACCGTCGACGATAGAAACTCGTTGTCTTTAGAGGCGTCACGGTTTTACACCAGATTCATAAAATAAAGACGCAAGATGTTGTATAGCTATGCATTGCTTTTGTTCGTCGCTAACAATACTATGACTTCAGCATTCAGCGCACACGCATTGTATCGTAGAGGAATGCGTTTATACGGTATTAATAGTGCTTACATGCTATACGGCCGAAAATTTTGCAAATCAATTTGCATGTCGCTTAACTAATACATCGATGTTAGAAAATAAACTCAAGAACGAAAAGACAAGTACACAAAATTCACAATTTCATAATCAAAAATATTACGAGAGTACGCTGCATATAACACGTTAACTTTTTCAATTTCCGGTTGAATGGCGTACTGGCTGTACAGTCGCTGGAGTCGAAGAGCTTAATGTTCCGCGAAATTAAATTCGGAAAACTACTCGGTGCGATTTTCTGCGGTCGTTTCCCAATTTTAATCTTTTCAAGAATTAATAATCCTTTGTCTTAATTACAATGAGAGACACATATGTGTTCTCACCGTCTATTCATTATTGAATACGGTGAATTGAAGTACAAGAGAAAAGGAAAGAGAAAGGGGGAAAAGTTTACATTACACATAATACTTTGTAATATTCATACTCTCAGGTGAATATATGTATTTTTCATTTATTCTTTACAAAAGAAACGAATTAAATATACACATATTTAATTAACTGCCTTCTTGTAATAATATTAAAATACATATCTTTTAATATCGTTATAAAAAGTTTATTTAACTCAATGTAAATCCGCAGTTGCAGTTCTAAATTATGATAGATCCGTGCGAAGTTTTCATTGATTTGATTGATCACGATGAATCTAACAGTTTCGCGATGAAAAATTGACACTCGTGCTTCATTATGGAACTATGCTGAACGTGATATGGAATTTTCGCGTGGAAGATTAGCGCACAATTGGAATTTATAATTAATAGACATCCTGCAGACTAATTATACGAGAATTTGATAACACGCTTATATTTTACAAATTTATAGACATTTATGAATCGATTTTTACTTAACTGATTGATGTACATTACTAAAAATTATTCATTTTTACAAGATTTCAATCGATTTATTAACGCACAAAGTGATGCGAAAAATGAAATAAATTAATAACTTTTTGAAAATATAAATAACAAACAATTTCCATATTATCTTCTTTGAAGTTTTATATATTCATATTTATATTTAATACGTACAATACGTTTTTATATTTTATGCGTATTTATATTTATGTTTTTATTTATATACGTTTTTATATTATACATATTTATATACACGTATTTATATTTAACTGTGTAAAATCAAAAAAGTTATTTTATTGGATTTCCGATTTGTATACTTTTGAATCACACACACATCGATTACCTACCACGAAATCGCGGACGGGACTTGGCGGAATAAAGCCATTCAGACAATGAATTTCGTAGTTTCGGACCGCGCACTTATTTTCGGGGCTAACGGCCGAAGGAACTTCCGCTTTATATCTTCTTGTCGGCTTTAAATTATTATTCTTGTCGGAACATTCCGAGTACGGGAGGAGGGCTTTTGTGGATTTCTTTCTCTTTCCCGCAGTACATTTGTGTGCAGCTTAAATGCGGCTCTCCACGGGAAATAGAATGGCAACAGGCTTTCTTTTTTTCTTTTTTTTTTCTCCTTTTTTTTTACATCCGACCCATTTTAACACGCTACTATGTGCGAATTTCGACAAAGAAAAAGTATAAGTAGAGGCAATCTGAACACGAAGAAATAAAAGTTTCACAAACGAAGTTTTGTTGCGACCTTTTTTTGCATACCACTTCTTTTCTTTTTCTTTCATCTTTCTTGTATACTTCGCATTTTCGCTGTTCTGATTTAATTCTTTGCTTACCATCGCCGTTTATAACTTTTATCTGCTGAAGAAACCTTTTTCTCATTTTCTTGAATAAAATGTTGCGCAATAGAATAGTGCAGATCCTCGACAGTCATCTCGAAACTTTAGTCTGTATACAAAGTTGTTAAAAATAAATGAACAGAACGCAACTTTTTTTTGTAACTTGTTAGTATTATATCTTTTATATTTTATTTCAGATCTTGATGGTTGCTGTGCTGCATACATATATCAGTTCTGGTGAGTTCAACTTATTTAACTCGCTATTATACATCCGTTTTAGCGTTCACCGACAATTAAATTCCTATTTGATTTACTCTCGTTTCCTCGCTCCCGTTCTGTTTCCTTGTTTGTCACTTCGCGGTGAGAACGTTTCGCAATTGCATACACGATGACAATGTATTGAAAGTTACGCGCTTATCGCAAGGTTACAATACTCGCTAAGCGTACACTACGTACACACGTAATTTAACGAGGTCGCATGTATTTCAATAAATTAAGGACAACGAAAGCTCAATAATAATATCTCTTAGGCTCAGTTTCACAACTCACGATTAACTCTCAATCGAGGTTCAACTTAATATTATCTCTCTCCAATTCTAGAATAAAGAGTTAATCGTGAGTTGTGAAACTGAGTCTTAATAATACCGTGATCGTTGTACTATATCGTTGATTACAATTTTACGAAAGATTGACAGGATGTTGTGCATCATCAATAATGTCGCTCATCCGATATTTTCGAATGCAAAAATTGATCCCGAACTCACTCCAAGACATGATTTGCATCTGCCGAGGCCCGCATTCTGCTGGAATGCAGACGATAGCGCGAACACTTTCACGTGTACCGGAGGCTTTCTATAATCTTGCGTAATAGGTCCACAACATGCGTGCAAGTGCGCACGATGCACGGTCGGCCGATACATAATTGCACGTCGGTGCGCCGAACATTACGTCGCTCTCTTGAGGGTCAGCTGTTTAACTGAGCGATTTCTTTCTAGTTCCGTCAGAGAATAATCTAGTGAATTAAGAATCTTTATTTTAAATCGCATATGTTCACATATGAGAAACACAATCAATACTAGAAATTTAAAAATGCCTATTACGGTCGAAGCTGAATCTTTATTGCTTTAAATAATTCAATCTTGATTTACTAATATACATTATATATATGTACTTGCATATGTACCATATTGTAGTCTTTTCAAACTGCGCGCCGAATTGTTTTTCCAGACTATAAACGCAATTAAAACTATTCTAGTAATTGCGAATTGAATTGACAAGCAATTTAATAATTTAATGCTATCATCAAGCATCGTATTATAAAGATGTTAATATGTTGAAACTGTTAATAAATTTATTGCAAAGAATATTACTAAGGCCTTGGTGGTCTAATGGCTTAGGACGCTCGTACGGAATACAAGAGATCCGGGTTCAAGTCCCAGCCGAGGTAATATTTTTCGCAATAAATTTATTAACAGTTTCAACATATTAACATCTTTATAATATGATGCTCGATGATAGCATTAAATTATTAAATTGCTTGTCAAATTAATTCGCGATTACCAGAGTAGTTTTAATTGCGTTTATAGTCCGGAAAAACAATTCGGCGCGCAGTTTGAAAAGACTACAATATGGTATATATGCAAGTACATATATAGTAGTTCAATACATTAGTAATTCAAGATTGAATTATTTAAAGCAATAAAGATCCAGTTTCGATCGTAATAGGCATTTTTTAATTTCTAGTAATCTAATGAATGTTTAGATAATGTTTAAAATTGTGTTAAAAATACATTTTTTCATCGTCTTATTTTCCCTATGCAACAAACCGTAAATGTTATTTCGGACTTGTATACGAATAACGAATATTGTATAAAAAAGCATTTATCGTTCGAAGCATTTAACGTTTATTAAAATTTAAGAGACCACACATAACAGCACGTATAACTCGTGTAGCTCGTATAGTTCGTGAATGCAATACGATACATAGTCAGCGTTATCTGGAGCGATTTTTGAAGAATTACATGCTGAGAGTTGTGACGTACTGCAACCAAAAGGATTATTTACGACCCACACGTTTCCTTCTCAACTCAGTAAACTGAATTTCCAGCAATCTTGTGATTCGGGTCGCAATATACTATTCTGACTTCTCTATATTGTGTATCGCAAATTGTGTATTTAATCACTTATATTTTTATTATATTTCGCTTCAATATTTTATCGTTAAAAGATCACACTAAAGTTTTTTATATGTATTTTAACATTACTTTTAATTTTTACTTTTATATTAAACTCGTGTTTGCCGGAATGAATTTTTATTATAAAGGCTTTATCTATTTTAATTAAATGAAAAGAAATTGAAATTATCGTTTAACGCATTATACTACTTTATAAAATATTTCATTCTCGGTTAACGTTATATTAATGCTGTAATTATTTAATGCAGTTTTACGACTTACACTCCGACATTACGGATTAGAGAGATCATCGCGAGGTGAAGCAACTATGGATTTAGTAGTAATTTAAAGCCGTAATAACTTAAAGCATGTCGCGTCGCTGCGAGGAGTCTTGTTTATCACGTTTGATTTATCCGCGTTGTCTCGAGCCGCACTTAGGAAACTACACGAAATTTTTCATTTTGCCTCTCGTCGGTAAAAATCCCTCGAAGATATTTCACCGTTCAATAATAAATGCGAGCCGACGTTCGTCGTTTTTAAACGCGTGACTAATATTTCCGTAATGAATCAGCGCAGTTCGATTTATTTGCAAATCCGAGAAATTCGATGTACTTTTATTCATACGATTCAGACCGCTCGTAATTCGTTTCGAAACGAATAAAAAAGCAACGTTATTTGAAAACCGCTCGTATTACTTTTCGTGATCAAATTTCGCGAAAACTAGTCTTTCTACGCGGATTAACTTTTTAGGACAGACCGTATGAGTGGCTAAATCGGGCCATTAGATTGTAACTCTCCTTGGAAATTGAACCGTGCAATTTCTCGACAACACGCGGACAATCTTGCGTCGTCGTTAACTTCATCGTTATTATGCATTACGCGCAAGGACACAAACGCGGCGCGTTGTTCTGCAATAATGGTAAATAGCTGCAACTAGAGCAAATCGGGGCATCATCGGGCTCAAACGATGTCCCATGTATGTTGAAACTTTCATCAGCGATGTAATCTTCTTATAAATCCTAAATATATCCTGTGTGTTAATAATCGGCGGTGTTGAAAACTAACCAAGTTATTTTCGTTGAATCTCATTATCGTACTTGCATAAATTAAATTATGAGACATAACCTAGTTTTATCCTAATTTGTTTCACAAAAACGTGTAAACATTGAAACGTGTGACGTTGAATTATATTGTCTGAATTTATAAAAGGATCATATCCGTCTGAATTCTTGATTAATGAATTTCGTGCAACATATGCAACATTTTTCAATTTCTTCGAATTCTGCGGCCGACATTCTTGCACCAGTAAGAAGTAACGTTGTTGCAACACCGATTGATGTAATACTGCAACGTGGACCGACGCAGAAAATTGACTACCCGGAATTACTTACATCGCACGCCATTTTTTTTTGTTGTCACTGCTCTCGGCAACATGTGCATACGCATTCGGCAATCGGCGTTCAATCGGATGCTTTGTAATCTATTACGAATTATGCAATACGCGTGTCCCGGTAAGTAAATGATTAACGTTTTATGCCGTTAAGAAAAAGTTCTGCTTTCCTGTATCATGCATTTAATCGGTGACTCACAATTAGCTGCGTAATGCTAACGGCTATTTAAACAGTACCACTACACTTCCCTTACGCAATGAATAATAATACTACATGTACCTACGTAATATTGTAATATCGCATAATAATTCTATACCGGTCGATAGTCTAACGATTGTGAACATATGTTTCAGAAGTAATTTACCATCGTATATATACCATATGATTTCATAAGAGAAACTTAGCGTAATCTGCCGTCAATTTATATTTGTATACTTGAGCTATCTTCTTACTCCTTAATTTGAGATTAATCGTATATAATAATAACTACTGGTATTTTATTACACTTGTAATTTCATGTCGGTAAAATGATGGATAAAAACCGATACTTATATATATGAATGAACATTAATAGCATTATATGTGAATGTGACAGGCAAATAATCGCTTCGACTGACAACGTTTCATTTACATGCATAATATGAAAAGGATGCGGTTAAGATAATCGCGTTGAATCAATGAAATATGCATTTCTTCAAAATGTAATTTGAACATGGAGACGTAAAGCATGGGGATCGCATGTCCGAGATCGCGTGCAATTTATTACGCGAATGTCTTGTTCTTATTAGGCGCAGTGAGTTTTCAGCTGACCGGGAGTTATGTAATTTACATAACATTTATGGCAAAAGTCGGCATGGATTACGATAACGAATGCCGCAATAAGGGATACGGAGACGGGGAGTTAGAAAATACTAATGATGGTGACACGTTAGCAGTTGCATCGTCGCGTCAGGTCTGTGCAATGAACACTTGCTCAATTTGACATCCATGATACCCCGGCTGTTTGCATTTGTCTTGTTTGCTGAACACTACTAGATCGCACGAGTGTCATTACGCAACGATTGACGTTCGTACGTACGTTGTAATTCCCTCCTTTCGATATGATGATGAGCGACGCGAGTGAAACGCAACCGCGAAAGTATGCTAAACAATGTTTGGCACTGATTTCAAATAGTTGCTCGCCAATTTTTCTTCGAGCGGGCGCAAATTAGAAAACTTGGCGTAAAAGGAAAGGAAGGAAAGAAGCCTCTTCAAGTTCTCTGTCCTGCGTTCTTTTAGCGCGTGTTCGTGCGGTACATACGACGATGTAAACTTTGCTCTCTCGGGTTTTGTTCCAAATTGGGAAATACATGTACTAAGGGTGTCCAGCAAAGATATATCGAAGTTACCTAACAGATAAACTAAGTTAAATTGAAAGCATTCGCTCTCATAGATAATAGATTCTTGATTAAGTTTCCGAGATTTTGTTTATTTACTTTACTCTAAGCGCGCGCGTTGTGCGAAATACGTACGTATTTCAGTATACACGGAGAGAATTTTCTCTTAGAATTTAGCCTGAAAATTATGATAATAGTGGGACAACATAGTATTTCAAAGAATTGTATATTAGTTTCTTTAATTTACTAATATGTGTCATAAAATAAGATATGTAATACATTTTATTAATTTTACTAAAGGTATAGTAAAATTTCAACATTTTAAAATATGTTACGCAGTTTATGATTCTTTATTATTTTCAAAGAATAGATGCTAAGTAGTCATGAATATATAAAATAGCTTATACAATTTTTACCATACAGCATGATATTTTTAATCTGATTCAGTCGCTTATAATTTTACCAAGTAACATAGTAATTGATCGACTGTAATCGATATTTATCGATTATTTTCGTTGTACTTACTCACTTCAAAACATTTTACAATCTGCATTATAATTTTTACTACATCATTTATAAAAAGTCTCTTGTATATTTCAAAAAATCTATCGTTACTGATAATATTTCATTATTGTCAAGTTGTCCCAAGCTTATTACCAAACATGATGAAATTTGTAATGAATTTTGCGATAAAAAATAACGAAAAATTCTTTCCATGTACGTATACCAGTAATTCGTATGAACTAAGCTTTTCCTCTTCTAAAAATACGTAATCGTTGACCTAAATACATGGCTTGAAATATATGGCAATGCTACCTATCATCCGAGAACTGTCTCATAGTATCGATTCATTGCCACGGCGTAATGTGTAGCGTGAGGTCGGGCAAACATACTACATATATTTGCGGGTTTGCGCGATTGCCGCTTATACTCGTGGCAATTAAGCGTTCACGTGTGCAACACACTTTCCGCACTTTCTTTTCGCGGGTGTACCGCTTACGCGCTCACGTAACTGGTCACGTCAGATGCGCATAAATCGTATTTCACGTGCAACTATCTCGACCGCATAATAAATAATCTGCCGCGGCGATCTCGTTCGATCGAGTCGATTAAAAAACAGTGGTACTTTTCCACGCGCGCGGAAAAGTACAATTTTCGATCAGAAAGTGAGAAAATGAAAGAGTATTTTTCCATAAATGACGGGAGATCCGTGCCTTTCTCCGTAACGTTCCGGTTAACGAGGTCCCGAACTTCGGATGTATATAACCAAAGTTTAACTGCAATCCGTGGTCGAAATTAACCAATTCTGCCGGAACTCTTGCTTTCACCCGCACGTTAGAGATATCGTACGACATAACTACTGTCGTGGATCGAACTTTTCGAATGCCCAAACTGCCAGTATATATATATATACGCGGATAATACTCCTAGGTCTTTCGGTTGAACGTAGTTTCAAACGTTTAAGCTCTTCCTCTAACGAGAGCTTGAATTAATTTCCACTCGTACATTTAGAAGTATATAACTCGTTTATAACTGGCTATTTTAATCCTATGAGATTCACAATCTCTTCGATTAAAAGAATTTCTGTTAACTTCATTTATATCGCTGATACAAAATATCGTAACAGCTGCAGGATTAATTTATTGATATATGAAAAAAATATGAAAAACATATGAAAAACTTATGAAGAGAATTCTTTTCTATTTGCGATATATTACAGGCGATAAACCCAGATTTTTGAGAATAAGTAAATGCTATGTAGCGTTTTAGGATTTACTATGAGGCATTTTTAAAGGGAAGAGTATATATGTATATATTGTCACCGCATGATTCCGGCGCGCTTTAGTTCCGAGAATTATGAGAGAGCTTGTAATTAATTTCTTTTTAAGCTCGCCGTAGAGGTACGTGTCTAATTACAGCGCATTTTTCTTGTCTACGTCGTGCATGAATTCGTTACTCAAAATGAAATGATCTTCTGTATCGTGTTGTGTAATGTATGATTGCAAAATTTCTGTCTGATCATATCGCGAATCTTAAAGTTAGGAAATAATGCTCTCTTACATAAATGCGAGTTTCTCCGTATTTATTTATTAAAATGAATGTAAGCGTAAATTATGTACGTTTTATTTGGAAAATTACTGGTTAATACAGAGCAGTATCGATCGCGATGGCCATTGAAATATATCCCTATTTTACCTCTTACAAATTTCATGCCGTAAAGCTGGGCGTATATTTTCTAATAGCCGATAAAACAACGTTATGCATCGAACAAAATAATGCTTTTAAAATGCACTTCATTCTCAAATATCGATATGAACATTATGTACTCGAGATATCGCATCTTTTAATTGAAAAAGTTAGTTTCTTTTTAATTACACAAAATTCGTTTACTTTCAATCTTTTTTATACGCCGTAAATTCGTTTACTTTCAATATTTTTTATGCACCGTACATACAGTTTAATATTGAAATTGTTCTTTCAAGTAACGCGTATCAAATATAGTAAAACGAAATTACATTCGAATTGAAAATAAATATTCCGATCTGTAGGAAATAGATTTTTCCTGAGCACAGGTTTCGGTTCTTCTTCGATATCGTAGGAATATCAACTTTGATATTCAGGGATACGAAGGGGAGGAGATACCTGCGTTTACCAAAAGTGCGGCAAGCAAGTTTCATAAGTTCCATCAGAGTACTGTGTCCTAGAATGAAATTTTCCAACTTACGCCGTTAGATAGCTCAAGCGCTTTTCGCACTTTAAATCGCATGAATAATATTTTTCTATTATCGGGGCCAATTTTATCTAGAACGCCATGGAAGATTGTATGATAAAAACGTATTTAAATAATATCGTATTTAAATAATATCGTGTATAAATGGTTATATTTATACAATATACGTACAACAATCGAAATAATCAATTTGCGAAATGGAATTAACTAACCATTACGTCACGATTGCTTCTTTCCGCTAGATAGATGCATTTTTCAACGATATTGAATTATTATGCGATGCAAAAAGTCGTATCACGAACTCACTGGCCGCGCTGAACTACGGCTTTTCAAGCAATTTATGGTTCGGTTGTAAGAGGATTTTTAGGATTACTCACGAAAGGACGTAAAATTTGGGATCTTGCCAGGCGCAGTAATTGCTGGATGGCACGGGCTTCACCGTAACAACGTGAATTTTCGGGCCGCTCGATCGATAGGTCGAATTGCCCTCGCGTTCGACTCTATCAGCACTGGCCCTTAGCATCGAGGTCAGGGATGTGCGATCGCATGTACCTGGCAAACAGAGACCCAAAAACACCTGACGTGTCTGGAAAGAAAATTAAATGATTTCGTTAGAGAAGAGTATTTTCTGTCCTTTGACGAAAATTATTTCATTAGTAAATGAATCTTGCAGGATAGAAGACCTCTCTTCCATTTTGATGCCTTTATATACTATGGCAAAAAAATGCTAACCACTTAAAAAAAAAGATGCTGGTGATCGATTTACTAAAAGGTACGCTGACCATTTACAAAAAATCTAACAGAAACACGCTTTTGGAGAAACCTCTCTCTCTCTCTCTCTCTCTCTCTCTCTCTCTCTCTCTCTCTCTTTCATACATATTTTTTATGATTGCATTGCGTGTTTCGTTGCTTACACATTTTTACACGTGAAAGGGAGAGTGACAGGATTTAGATTTTCCGTAAGAAGATTTAAACGGCTGGTAGTTTTTCACATCACAAAAAATTCATGTATTCTCGCAAAAATATAGTGATAGTCGAGCTCGTTCAATGTTCGAGATTATAATTTTCATTTAGTCGCGTCGACGCGCAGTAATGGAAATGAGAACGCGTGACGATGAGAAAAAACGTAGTTCAAACTTTTTCTATCAGTTCTTGTAATAACGCACCATGTGCAGTTCTATTTTTTTTCTCTCTTACCGTCACCGTCAAGAGAGAAAGGATTCCAGCTCGGTATGCTGAATTTATTGAATTTAAAAACTGGTCCTAGATCGAAATACGACGGATGCTTTTTTCTTTTAATTAGTAATAACTTACACTCGGTAAATTGTGCGGATCATAGTCTGCAAATTGCGAAATTGCTTAGGCGGGAAATTCTATTAATTAAGCATGTAATGATATCGTCAAACTCCACAAGGATAACAAGATTAAAGGCGAGTAATAGCGGATTTCCAGCGTTTGAAACAACTATCGACGAACTTTGAGATTAAAGTCAGCGAATAATCTTATTAGTGCAAATGCCGAAACTTACTTTTCCTATAGGAAGTAAACTGCCAGCTGTTACTCTGACTTAACAAAAATGCACCGATATGTGCTCGATATTTTCTATTACTTTCGATAAGTTCAAGATTTTCCAATATTAAAATTTCATTCAGTTTTTATTATGATAGATATATATATATTGGTTTTTATTATGCGCACAGAAAGAATCATATTGCTGAAGCATCTAAAAATTTAACTGGATACAAATTTGAAAATATAAATTTGTTGGACTATATCAAAATAATTATGTAGGACGCTAATAGCTGGTTCCTAAAATATCAAAATTTTTTACTGCATTGCTCATCATATTTTTATAATTATTTATATGATTCGACAAAATTATTTTCAGATCTGAAACTAGCTAAATTTTTTAATATTTCGCAAAATCGTTCTTTTCGTGCACAAATGATTTTGTATTTTTTATCTGTACGTAACATGTTATTCTTTGGATTTCAAATTAATTATTAATAATAATTAATAAACAATGGATATTTTAATGACGAATAAATTTTCTGTTGGATTATTCAATTTGATTACTTGTATATTTCTTCACGCTTTTAATTTAAAAATAATTAACGAATATTTATATAATGAAATATTTAAAAAAGAAAACGAAGAACTGCATTTTTACAGCTTTTATCTTCTTGATGTATAAAAAATTTTTTGTTAATTTATGATTTATTAAAATAACCATCCTATTTTCTCGGGTAAAAATTTAGCAACAATCAATAAATCTGTATAAATGTTTCGGTTCACACATTCCGATTCTTTATCACATACCATTGGTCGTTTGTGTCCTGAGTTAATTTTTATTACTTTTACAAGTATTCAAAAATTATTAATTCTCACATATTTTTTATATGTAATATAACATTTTTCGAATATACACACAATATTTAAAGTTGTGTAGTAAAAAAGAAAAAAGATATAGACCATCGCGTTCAGTAAAATGCTTCTAATATTTTAGAGAAGAGAAATGTACAAGGATGAATGATTCAATCGTGTGTATTAGTTAAGTTCACTTATACGATCTACAGTTTGTGTCAACATTTAAAACAAAATCAAATTTATAATTTTACATGCCATGTCGCACAAAATATTTGAAGAATCAGATTGCATACATATATATATAAAGTATGTATTAAAATACATATATATATTGTATATCAAAAAACCATACATACAACGTACATAGGTAAAATTACGAATAAAATTTTTATCTTATAATTTAACATGAATCATAAATCTAAACTTTAACGCGCTAATGAATCTATAAGACAAAGTACGTATAATAAGAATACATAGAGATTGCTTTCATATGTATCGAATAAGGTTTCGCATAAAAATTATTTTACAGAATATGAAATAAACGTTTTGCGAAAAAATAAACGATGTAAAGGCAACGCTCGGTGCGTGCTTGAGTTGAACGGGACGAATGACGTAGTGCGCGGCGCGAGCATTGACCTCACGCAAGGTTACCGCGCTATCATTCGTACGTCGCAACGCGAGCGAGACGGTAGTGGCGCGTGCCGCTCTGCGTATCGTTATCTCCCGAAACGTGAAATATTACAATTAGAGATTATCGACTGACGCGATTGATTCACAGATTCGATTAAAAACTCACAAGCGAATCAACAGCCACGCGTATGTCGAAATAGATTTTCATACTTCTCCATTGAAAAAATCGAGTCAATGAGAATTTGGAAATTGTAAATTACTTATAACTTTTAATACATATGATGATTTTGCATCCTTTCCTGCACACGATGAGTCGATTTGTATTTTGGAATAATTTTTATAATTTTTACTCTAGTATAAAAAAATTATTAAATAATTCTCATATATATTTTAATATCTTTAAAAAGTATTTATGCAGTTATGTATTAAAAAAGGGAAGGATAGAGACCATTATTTAGTCAGGTGCTTCTAGAATTTCAAAGAAAAGAAATGCGCAGGACACGAATGACTAAATTATGTATACTAACGGTTAATTACAAGATAGAAAAGTTCTTGAGTTTCTACTTAATTGTTAATTGGAAAGACGTTCAAACATAACAAGTAATCCTTATCTGCATGATTAACCTACTGATCTATTCAAAGTAAAATTTATTATACGATTGATCATATCATTTGGATTAATATGATTAACTCTAGCTATACAGTGAGAGCAAAAAGTATTCGTACAAGGACATTTTTTATAGAAAAAAGTTTTATTTGTAGAAAATAAACATTAATGAGCAATTTTATACAATAAATACATTCTGTTCTTACATTGACAAACGAGCTTCGCATATATTCTTGATTTTAAAAGCTAAATTTCTCGACTATACGAATACTTTTTGAGCATCCAAACAATAGAATTTTTAATTTTCGCTTATTTTTCAGATGATATATTTTCTATAATTAATACACATTTTTTTGGTATATATAATTTTAAGAAATATACAGTCTATTTTATTCTTTATGAACAAATGGTTAATTATCCAACAAGAAATGATCATTAATTAAACGTCGAATTGACGTCAAATTGATGTTGAAATCATCATATTTATATCGATTCGGCATCAATTCGATGACTCATTTCTCGCTGGATAATATTTACTTTTTAAAAATAAAGTTTTTTTAAAAAATATTTTCTCTGTACGAATATTTTTTGCACTCACTGTATATATACATACTGCAGTTCCAGAAACCCCAGTGCAATTTGCTAAATCGAGATTTTTTTCGTGACTCACTGTATATATATACATACTGCAGTTCCAGAAACCCCAGTGCAATTTGCTAAATCGAGATTTTTTTCGTGTTTCTGAACTTTTCTTTTTCTTTGAACCTGTATATCTCGAAGCTCCTTAATTCTATCGATTTTTACACATTATGGACTTATTCTTTAATCAATTTTTCATCGAATTGAAAAAAAAGAATTAATTGAAATATATTTATTTTTACGGAAGTTACGGTGACAAATATGGATGAGATCCTGAGTGTATATATGTATCAAGGATAGAAAAAAGTGTGTAGCTAAGGTTAAAAAGCTCTAAAAAATAAAAAATTTTTACAAAAAAAGATTTTCCGTTAACAAACAAAGTTATCAAATACCATAGAAAAAATTTGTTAAATAAAATAACTTATTAGTAAGAAAATAAATTATATTTTGAATCAAATAGAACAGACCCGAACAAATCAGCAAGTTAATAAAGTCTTACAATTTTAACGAGAAATATATTAATTATCAATTATATAAAGACACCAGAAATGTGAATTAAAATTATTACCGGATATAAAATTTTTACAAAGTATTAAAGTCGGAACGCTAACATGTCGGTTGACGTGCGACCTTGATTCGTTTTCTTTTTGTGTTCTGTATATTGCTCGCTATTGTTTGCACAAGTTCTCAGCGTTATTATTCGTATTTCAACATACGAATTGGCAGAAATCATTGAGAATTGCTCCGTGTCTCGTTCCGTTTTTATTCTTCTAAATGTTGAATTATAATTGCTAATCGCTGATGTAAAACCTCATCATTTCTTACACATTTATCGATGACAAGTAACGCTCATAAAAATCTGCGCGAGTAATAACTCTTAGAATTTGTAATGAAAATGATTGGCACGAATACCAGATTTAATAGCTTTTTTCGTAGCAAATAGGTATTTTTCACATGATAGTTTTATTTAAATTCTATTCAAAGTACGAACATAAATCGAGGCTGCGCTCGGTTTAGATGTTCACGCGCTGTAAAACTTTATTTCTTTCGCATATAATAAACGATAAAGATAGAATGAAACTTACAGCATATAAGCGTCTAAATCGAATATGAATCTAATAGAATATAGATTTTTAAAAAATTGGAAAGTCGTGAAATACGTCATTTAAATAATATTTAATTTTGTTTCAGATACGAGGATGCCTCTTAAAGTATCGTGCGATTGTCGTATTTTAATAACCGGTATAGTGCTATAATAATTAATCGGTTTCGCGAGTGATAGTGTGTGAGTGCAACAAACAAATCTGAGAGGAGGAAGAGGCCTGGAGGCATCAGGCGCCGGCGGAGCAACCATGAGGTATATTATATAATTTATTCTTTATGAATTATTTGTTTTTCAAGAATTATATAATTATTTTACCAAATCTTTCCTTGAAAAAATGAACTAATATATAAATTCAATATGAAATAATTACTTTTTAAAATTTTGACTCTTACACACATGCCCTTTAATATAGGTACTTATTGTTTATCGAAATTAAGAGTCCTTTGTTCTTATCAATTTTACTTTTTAAAGTTAATTATTTTGATTGATATTATATGGTCTGACTATATTTATATGTTACAGATCAACGTAGTTACGACTACTCCGCTGCTACGCTTCGTATCGGTGAGTTTTAAATTATCTTTTATTTTAATATGGTACAATGGATCTGTGAAAATTATATTATTATATATAAAAGATATGAATAATTAAAAATTAAAGTTAAAAGAGCATGAAAGTATTATCACGAATAAAGATAATACTTCGCAGATTGGCTTAAAGTGGATAGGCTAGAAGAGATTATAATGTTACAGTGCATAATCCCAAAATATGTAGGATCTTTTTGTCGATTTATTGTGTTTATATACAGAGCTTATAAAATAAAGCTCAGAATGTGCATACATCGTTTATTTTCAACATGAAACTTTTTTATTAAAGTATTACTATTAGATAATTACGAGATGTATTGTATTGTAGCATAGATATAACTATAGGATAGATATAACTATAGGAAATAAATTAAAGAAGGATAATAAAAATATTCCAGACTTATTTCTACTAATTTTATTGAAAAAAAAACAGATATTAATTATATTTTTTGTTTAACGATAATTCGTTTTTATTTTATTTAAAATAAAATTCTTAAAAGAATTTAATAAACATTTCGTCACAGACGAATATTTCAAAACCCAATTTTGTAAAATACCATTTAAGTTATTAATGTTTGTTATTTACATACCAATTATAATCAAAATACTTAATATCTTAAATACATAAGATAAAGAGAGAAAGAGATATAATAAGAGAACAATAATTTTTATCTTTACTATTTTAATATCTTTGTTTGTTAT
Organism: Trachymyrmex cornetzi; assembly: GCF_001594075.2. NCBI lineage: Eukaryota > Metazoa > Arthropoda > Insecta > Hymenoptera > Formicidae > Trachymyrmex > Trachymyrmex cornetzi. The sequence continues at coordinate 595,099 of NW_017299487.1, forward strand.
CACGATTAAGCGTGGATTATTTACAGTCGTAAACAATCATTGTGTAACAATACGTAGCAACTAATAATTGATGTACAATTCTAGAAATATATAGATATACAATGTCTTATAACGATTTCGTCAGCTTGCTCGGGGTACCGGTGCGTGCTTAATTAATTCCAGTGCAGTGTAGTTTATGTACTATCGCAATATGCAAGTACGGAATGATGAAACTATGTCGTCGAATAGGAAATACACTAATTCACAAAACGCGCGTCGCGTATTGTAATAATCCGCTTCGTTGCATCCCGTTATGAATAACGATGTGGCAATGATAAGATCACAAGTATATAATTACTGATGAAAATAATTAAGAATTAAAATGGTTATTTGTAAATTACTTAATGCATCTTTTGTGCTAATATATCATTTCGACAAAAAAATGATATATTATCAGCATTAGTCTGTGATTGGAAATAATCTTATTAATTCAATACTATTATTTTAATGCAACACACACAAGTATGTTTCATTATAATGATATTATTGAATTGCTAAGATTATTTTCAATTAGAAATCTAATACTATTAATATAACTTTTTTTTTTATTAAGAGCAGTTAATTAGGTGAAGTATAAAAAACGTACATATTTATTATCATACATTAAAAAATGTATAATATATATAGAAAGATACTTCTCAAATTTATTTAAACCAATTATATACATACATAAATGTGGGAATAAAAGATTCATTATCTGTTATTTAAGTACTTGTTACTTAAGTTTTATAGTTGCAAAGATTTAATAATTATAACGTGGTAATAGCGTAAGCTGATTATTACTCACTGAAAAGTCGACCTCTTTCGGGAGATTTAGATAAAATCTTGCCACGTGAAATCTCAAGGAAAAAGGTGCTTGCTCCTCGATGTTCATTATAGTTTTTCTGTCGGTGATATTGAGCTCCCTGCAAAGGGTGATCGAGCCCAGCCAGAAACCGTTGCCAAAGTGAAATTGCGAGGAGTAGCGGCCACTCGCGTCTGACACTGAAAAGGAAAGCCAGACGAAACGGTGAAAAATAATTGTCAATCATCGGGGCGGAACGAGCGAAATAAGCGTGCCACTTTCGTATGACATTTATCACGTGCCCCTTACAAAGGACGTGAGAAAGAAGAGACTTGTAAGATTATAAAACAGCTAGGCATGACGACGTGCGACAAATTTTGCGGAAATATTTGCACGAACAATATGCGTGGCGTTTTCTTTTTCGGGAAAGATATTCTCGAGATCTTTCCGGAACGGTAGCTACCCGGATGCTGCGTCTCGGTTACGGTCGCTTCATAACTTTTTTCCTCCGTTTTTCTCTTTGAACGTCTGTCACCGTCTGCACCGGGAGCGCAATAAAATTTCGTTTGTCTCAAGTTCCCCGTGGAGTTTGATTACACGGTTGTCGGTGGAAGGTTCATTGTCAGTTACGTAAAGCGACTCGTGTTGATCACGAGAGTAGAAAGTGTTGTCGGGGCTCTCTGCATATGCACATGTTCGCATCAACCGATCACCACCGCAAGAACGTAACGCGCTGCTCTGTTATCGCGAAAGTGATCAATTTTGTGCGATAATCTGAAAGTATTGGTATTACGCAAATGGAGACTCGTGGAAATTTTAAAAGGCTATAACGTAAACGCGGCGTTAAAATAAAGCGTACTGCATACTTTCGACGTTATAGACGATAATAATTTCTCCATCTCGTTCCAAGACGATGTGACTTCTCAGCGAAAGTTAAAGTTGAGTTAAATTGGCAGACGTCGTAATTCAATTTCCATCTATATTCGAGATATATTGCATAGACAGGAAGAGCTATAAAGTCATTGTAGAATTGTTTTGAGACGTAAAGTTATTGCTACATTTTGGCGATGGAATTTTCAACAATGGCGTAACGCGTCCGACTGATTGATGGGTAATCTGGCTTTAAGAATAATGACTCGTTGTGGCGTGTTATGACAGTCGCGAGATCAAAGCATCGAAAGAGATTGCCTAATGCAAGTCCTTTTTCCGCGTAGCATTTGGAAATAATCTCCGCAACAATGAGACACGAAATTGCCGATGCAACTTTTTATTGCTTGTCGCGCGGTAACTTGATAATTGCCCAAGTTTCGTTTATTCCCATCGTATATTTCGCGATTGCATTGCTTAACGCAATTATTTCCGTCGTCTCGTAAAACGGTCACTCTAACTTTTTCTGACTTAAACGTATTTTAAAACTTTTCCATACTCGACAGACACGCATGGTGTGTGGCTACAAAATTGCATTTGATCGTTCGAAAAGTAAATCACGCTCCAAAAATTTTCTCATGTGTATATATAATTACGTAGTTTCTTTAAACATCCCATTTCTTGCATATTCAAAGGATAAGTGAGTCATTAATAGAGTCAAGGATAAAAAAATTGCTTCCGACAATTAGTGTCGCTTTCTAAGTATAATTACAGGCGTGCGACTCTTGGCTCGTTTAAAAGCTGCTATCGCATATCTTGGACCGGCGCGCGCGGTGGTGCGAAGATGCTCCAGCCGGGTGTCGCGTGTCGCGCTGCTGCGATTGCAGTTTCGCAAGTTTTGCCACGATGCGAAATAGGACGGCGCGGCCAATTGGGCATTGATGTGTCCGACGTTATTACTGCGGACATCGATAATCCGAACGTAGCTCGTGACCGGAAATCATTGTAAATCCGCGCACCGCGAATGTGACTTTGCAGCCCGTGAGCTGCGTTGCAGCTGCATGCTTTCATCGAACCGGCTACTTCAGCTTCCCAAGCCTTTCTCACTTTCTAAATCGCGGACGGACGGTCCCGATAATGATATCGTACACCACGGCGACGTTATTAGTTAATCTCGTGAAGTGACTGATTATGTCGCTTATGTAAAATAATTCGTGCAGGATGTACCCTCTCATTCCTTTAATTATCAATTATGATCCTTTAATTAAATTTCATTATGCGATATTAGTATACATATATAGTTTGAATTGAATAGAAACACGTAATAATATTTTACAATACTTATATATATATATATATATATATATATATATAT
>NW_017299487.1:598240-612358 GCF_001594075.2 Trachymyrmex cornetzi
ATATATATATATATATATATATATATATATATTTGAACTGCGCATTTCCATATGGCAGAAGAAATTTGCATGAAATATCGAAAGCGCTTATTCGACCGAGATTATCGGAATATTGAAGAACCTGAACAGTATATAATAAATATTTTTATGCGTATATTTCTATATATTTATGGCTTATTCTGTGCTTAAATTATATATAAATATGTAATTTTCAATGTTTTTATTTGTCAGTAGCAAAAAAGAAATTTATAGCTCTAGTTTGTAGAGAAAATATCTGATAGTAAATAAATTATCGGAAAATTTATAGCATAAAAATAAAAAGAATAGATAGTACGCGTATATAGAACTTATAGAAGAAACGAAATAACATTTCTGAATGGTACGGAAAATTCTCTTTAAAACAAATTTTGTCTTATGGAAACAATTGCATTCTCTTTCTCTCTTTCTTTCTCACCCTCTCTTTATTTTAAACTCATAAGAAGTTCCGTTCGAAATTTATGTTAATACTTCAACGCAATTCGTTTGCACGACTTCATTGTTGATTCTCTTTCGAATCTCTAGCTAAGTGTCATCTTCAAAATAGTAACGACCAAATTTCATTTCCGTAATGCTGTATTCGCAGGAAGGGTACAGAGTAAAGATTCAAGAGCAGTTGTGAGTAAGGTGTCAGGAAGTTTATTAAATCTACGCTTTAAACTAGGTCAAAGCGTTTTGATTGCTAATGTTATTATAAGAGTTTTATGAAATGACGTCTAAAAATTATTTGGTAATTCATCGATAATCGTGATAATTATGCACCTAACATAAATACTTTTAATCTTAGTTCAAGAATATATTTTTGTAGTAATGGATTATGGTTTTTCGCTCAAACATCAAATTTTGTTGCTCATACTTCTTCTATTTAGCTCAATTATTATTCATACTTTTTATTATGCTTATATTCTTTTAATTATACTTTCTATATTCTTTTTTCTTTTCCTGCAATCACTTTTAAATTAATTCATCATTCTTGCCAAAATTTTTATCGAAAAATAAAATTATGTAATATACATAAATGTATAAAGAACCTAAATTATTTTTAAAAAATAAACTGTTAGATGAGACAAGATTTATAAAACACACGTTGCTATTATATCTTTTAATTATAGAAATTAATCAATGTAAAAACATTTCAATTTCAGGGAATCTAGAAAGGGTTTCACTAACTAAATTTTAATCAACTAGTTACTTACTTTTTGCTGCCCAGAGTTTTCCGCCCCTCAGTGCACTGAGAAACCTTTCCATATCTCTTCGACATTCGTCTTGAAGTTTTCCGGGCACTCTGGCCCACCTGAGAGGATCGTAAAGATCAGCGAGCCATTGTATACTGTTAGCCGTCTTTTCAAGTTTTTCCTTCATAAAATCGACGTCGAGATCTCGGTGTTCTTCTTCGTTTCCGTCGAACATCTTCAAGTAATTCTTCCAGTCCAACTCTGGATTATTCTTGCTGAAAGTAATTAAAGGCGACTGTTTGCCGGATTCATTCTTTTCTGTCGCGTATTCCGTTACGTTAAAATTTGTCGTTTTAGTCTCGTTCGAAGCAACCTTTTGCGGTCTGCTTAACTTGAGGATGTTTGATTCTTTTTCCGCGATCACTTCGTAAGCGACGCATACGATCACGAAAAGGCAACTCAACGGACGTGCCATGCTTCCTCTGTTTATTATTAAAGAATCCACCTTGCAGAATTCACTCGCGCTTTGGGAAATGATCGACTAGATTTTTTTTATTTATAAACGGAGGAGATCAAGTTCACCGATTTCCGTCGTTAAGATCTCCAGATCCCGTCATCTTAGCTTTCGATGAAATTCCTCTTAGGAAGTCGTTGTAATGCTGTTGTAATGAGTGTTTACTCGACCGAATTCTCGAGCATGCCTGAAGAGATACGTGATTGCGGGAAATGCCGATTCAGTGTTCAGAATTCAGAGAATTACGCTTAATTGTGGTACTGATTTTGGCGAGCAAACACTAACGAATTTGCTACGGACTACAATGATTTAGATATATCAGGCTTAGCATCGCATTGATTGTCATAATCAATAATGTTTACAATAGCAATATGGTTATGATAGTTGTATTATTTGCGTGGAATATTCACATAAATGTTTAATTAATAAGCAACGTGTAATAAAAAAAACTTTTTCATTTTCGTTAAATTCTGATGTTAAAATATATTTATCAATTGCGATGTGTTTTTTAGTTTCACTGATTAAAGTTTTGAAAAAAAGGTAACGCGAATTGTACGGGGATAATCTATTCGATTTCAGCACTTTGCGATATGCACACGTTTTTTTCACTGATTAACGAACACACGGAGGAAAATTACAAAAAATCCCTCCAATGAGAAAGGTGCCCGCACATAAGACAGACTAAGGATCACGCACTGAATGAAGTGAATAAAGTCCGCAGCAACGTTCACCCGCGGATAGTAGGTTCCCCTTTCTCTTACGACGATGCACTTTACCGCCGTAAACGCATTTCCTTCTCCAGGTCGCGAAGAAATGTCGTGGCTTAGCCGGTTTTTCCACTGCTCGTGGTGGAACTCGTGGAAGACGTGTCTGATTGAGAATAGCTAATATTAACAAAATATTAATATTAATAAAATGTTTAAAAAATTTAATATTATTGTTTCGTTGTTAATATTTACTATTAATTATTATTAATAATCATGTTAATATTAATAATATAATAAAATTTAAGTATCAACTATATATTATTCCATTATTAATATTTATTATCTTATATTTTATTACAAAATACTTTGATGTAAATAATTTTTTTTAATTTTCATTGAAGTTTATAACGAATGCAACATTTTGTACTCGTAATCTCATCACAATTTCTCGGAAGAGTATACCCATATTGTCGGATACGCTTCATTTCTGATTATTAATCGGCTGTTCGCGATAATGACAAAAAATAGTTCTACATAATTGCAATAATGTGATGAACTATTATATTCGTCAATGTAAAGATTGCTTATATAAATAATAACTACTAAATTTTTCTTGTAAAAATTTTAGTTGTTCTGTATACTACATGGGTACTGTAAACGACAATTATTTATAATGCGGGCATCATAGATAGAATAAAAAATATGAGGGACACCATTTGTTTCGTATTAAAAATGCATAACAAAAATTACTATCTCGTTTTTACAAAAATCTAGACTTATACCGTGAAAACACAATATTTAAAAAAAATGTGTATTTTAAATAAATATTTTAACAAGAGACAGTAAAATACAGACTGCTGCGAATTCGCGCTGTTAAAATTGTGTAATACATTATAAGTAAGACTTGAATATGCTCGCATTACATTTCATGTGTACAGTCAGCAACTAAAAGATTGCAACACTTTCTTTTCGATGGGTTTCGGAATGTCGCTAGTTCACCGAGATATTGGTTCTTATTTATGGATCCATAAGAAAGAACCAATCACTCGATGAATAGGCTGCATTCTAAAATCTATTACAAAAAAATATTGTACATATTTCGACTTTTAATCATTTTCAACATTCAGTCAATATAGGCAATAAATTTAAATATTTAAGATCCAATGAAAATCATGATGTTCCATGAGAGATACCTATACATTCCTCATGAAACAGTCAATCTTATATCAGATTTGATATCAAATTTGACACGACAACAGCTCACTTCTCTTTGTCACGCTTAAGATAATTTTATTGTTAAAAATGTAAAATAATTTTGAATTTTAATATTAATATAATGTGTGAATATATTCAAATCTTATTTATATTGCAATGCGCAATTTTAACAACGCGAATTCCCAGTAGCCTGTTTTTTATTTTCTCTTGTTTTTTATTCATTTTGGGAATTTAATTATGTATCTTACTTAATTTTTTTAAAATACAGAGCTAAAAATGCATAAAAGATTAATATTTTAAAATGTAATGCTAAAAGAGTATATTTTATTTAAATGTATATTTTAAATAGATATTTTAAAATGCAAGAAAAAAATGTACGTAAATAATTAATTCAAAACCATAAATTTTGATTAGAGTAATTAGTGTAATTATACATTTAAGAAGATATTTTGTCTTATGAGACAAATCTTAATATTTTTTCACTCTAATAACATTTGTTGATAACAAATTTTATTATAATTAATAGCCTGTACAATTTATATTAAAAGTCAATTTATTTAATTTGCACACTGCGACATTATTCGTAAAACAGACTACATGTGCACTTTAATAGCATGTATTTTCTTACTTGGCGTACAGTCTTAAAATTAAATATTACATAATCATTACGAAATGAACTATATTCGTAAACATTGCTTATGATTTATGGTGCTTATACTATCGCGTAAATAAAGTTTCATCGAAAGCCAAGATTTAATTTTTTACATTGTAACGTTACTCGTAAATTATATTATGTATGCGCATAACATATATTTTCTTATGTAGTATATAGTCTCAAAATTAGACATTACATAATCATTGTGAAATCAACTAACGCTCGCAAACATTGCTCATAATTTATAGCACATTACTATTCAAATAAATAACCTATTTCAAGATAACTATATATTAAGAAATATTTATAAAGAATATGCTATTATTATTTCATAGAAAAATGTGTATTAAAAATGATTGACTCAGGAGAACTTGCTGCTTTTATTTGTAAAACGCAACTTAATAATAATTTATCATCACACATAATGAATACCAATTAATTTTTTTCCTCCATATTAAATTAAATCAAGAATTAATAAAAAACGATGGTAATATAATTATTTTCGTTTACCTTTTATTTGAAACAAAAGTAATTGTAATTTTAATTAATATATACGTTGGTACTCTGGTTGAGGGAACTATAGTACAGGTGTTTAATTCAGAAAATGTTAGCAGACTATTCCCGTCACGAATGTAAATCAGAGGAATGGCTAATTAGTAAAAGGCTCATATGGATTTCATTTCTGAGGTATGCGGTGGCTTAGAAGCCATTTACGTTATAATGCAAATAGCTATTCTCGCCCGTTAACTTATTGCATAGAGAGAGTATTTGAATGGTCTAATTATATATACGATATGTAGTTAATTCAAAAGTGTTGTTATTAATAGTTTTTAATAATCAATATTAATTGTTCATTTTCCGTTGCGTAGATATCTACATGATAACAACGCTTTTTGTTAAATGTATCATACACCAAAGCCAAAATCGTTCGATATTGAATATTTAGTTCAGTAATAAACAATTCACTCGATAAGCGAAGCATAATATCCGCAAATACACAAATACATATAGAAAATCCCTTTTTTTAATGTTATGTATATGGAAATCTTCAAGATTCTTATCAATGATAGATTTACGTATATTATCCATCATAAGAAGGTTTTTCTGTCATCTAAAATAATAAAGTGAATAGAGGAGAGATGATTGATCTTAGTTGAGATTGGCAGCGAATAAGCGATGTCGAGAAGGATGGAAATTGACGAGGTAGGTATTTTTCTGGATAGTATAGCCTGGAAAATGGTGAAAAAAGGGTTCTAAGACGAAGGGAATTTTCCTCATGAGAGGCACCTGGCTTACTCGGCTGTAAACAGAAGAAATATGAGTCTTATATCTGGAGGCAAGTGTAAGCTTTTTTTTTACTGACACAAAGATAAAGACAACGATGATAAAACGCCTCTTGCGTGTCTGACACTATGTCGACACTCGGATTTTCCTCTTTGTTTAATACAGAAGTCCAAAACTTTAATCGCCACTATATTTTATTCATATCGTGCTGCACACAGAATTTTCATTGTGCTACCAAAAGAGTAGAAATATACCAGAGAGGTAATATTAACTGCAAAACTTTATACTCCCCGACTCTCCATAAGTTTTCTCTGTATGCTTATACTTTTTATCTTTCCGTACTGTGGTGAGAGAATTATTGAAGATCTAAGTTTTTATCTCAGATGTAACGACCGTAAAAATCTACAACGTAAAAATATTATACGACACTTTACAAATCGATTTTCGCGTAAACGCATCGTTTCTTTTAATCGTTTTTTAAATTTACGAGATCAAACTTTCATAAACTATCTCATACTAAAGTAAACAAATCAGTTCTTGGAAAATGCAATGAGCTGACAACGTTTCACAGCAATGCGCCAAGAGAGTCACGTACAGTTTAGAAAAACTTTTACAGGGATTATATTCCGGTATGTACATACATGCATATAGTCGAAAATACTTTTAATTTCTTTATTACATACCCTGCTGTGTTACTTAATGTTTCACATATTTCATAAACTTGGAATGAACATTTCCTTTCGTTAAATCTTACTTGGAAATATCTTACTTGGAAGTGAGAAGGAAGTAATAATAACACATGAGTGTCAAGCGAATCCCGGATCTTCAGCGAAAATTGAGTAATAGAATGATCTTATGCAGCGTTTTCACTTTTATTTAATGTTTACATAAGGTCAATGCACGTAAAATTGTTACAAACAACTTTCAGCGACTCTCACCAACCGGCCGCAAAGTCCGTCGCGTTCCTGGGTGCATCGATAGTTTTCAAAGTTTCTCCGAATTTCCCAATCTGTCCCTCTTCATCATCCGTACGCCGTTGCTCTCATCTCCCTCCCTTTCTCGGAAACAACGTCTGGCGAGATCCGGTTGTGGCTTATGCAACCGAGCTTTCTACGTGATCGACTGCATGCATGTACGGTTCCGAACCAGTCCTTGCTCAGGAAGCGGGAGATCGGTTTCGAATCTTTGCTCTTGTTTTCGATGCACCGCGAAAGTATTCGTATTACGTATGCCGGCGTTGAATCTTTCTCTTTCAAGTCACACCGATGCTCTCGAGATTTTACAACCAGTGGTTATCATTAAGGTCGTGATGGCGATTTGGAACGTTGGCACGGATTTTAATTTTATCTATCTCTTATCGATTTACATAGATTATATAAATGACGTAGATAACGAAAAAAGCTTGAACATTTAGAATTAAAAGATATATGTACGAAGAGAATTAAATAATAACGTTATTATTTGATCTCCTCTATAGAATTTCTATAAAGAAAGAAGGGATCATGTTTCCATAAAAAGGAATTTCTCCTATGCCATGTACATTTAATGTTCCTTACACAAAGTAATAACATATTATATATTATATTATAAAGGTTTGCGAAATACCGCAATTTCAATTAACTGCGGGTAGTCGAGAAATATATGAAATGCGAGAAATATGAATCAAGCGGAACTTACGACATTTCGAATATGAATAGCGTTCGAGAAACGATGCTATATTTAGATAAACAAGCATATTTAGTATTATTAACATATTAGTATTACTGCAAGGTTGACAACTTTCCTTAAGGATGCTAGTCATGCCTAATTAAATCGCTTAAGTATCGAAAAATAAACTATTTGTTCGAAGGCAAAAATTACGAAACTAATTTTTTTGTTGATTGTCATGTTGAAGACGTATACGAAATAAAAATTCTATTTCTATTTAGCCAGATTTGCTGAATATTATCACAGATTTTTATGATTGCTGCATTTCAGACAAGAGTCTAGGCCTGACGTAATCAATTTTATAGAGAAAACGTTTTAAAAAAACCATCGTAATTATGGCGTTTTAAACCAGTGCGAATAGAAGAGAATGTTTAGCAAATCGGTCACATGTTGGTAGATAGTGTTACGTGCTAACGATGCGGAACGCACGTGGGGTATGTTCAGCCTTCACACGCGGAAGTGAAAGTCAATATTTCGCGGGATAAGTTTTCCTCATTGATTCTCCCAAGCGCGCCTTCAAGATTTTCTTTTGACCGACTCAACTGAGGACCGTGTACCTGCAGTCGGTGAAGTGATTTTCATCCTAAACATTATTCCATTTGTCGATACCACCCATGCGAATTATAAAAAATTTTGCAAAGCAACTAGAATGCTATTAATTAAAATTTTTTAATATTATTTATTATTATTAAGTTTTAAAATATCATCTATAAGCTGAAGTTAATATTGATTATTAGAAAGAAGCTTGATAATGGCCCGCTTTTTTTATTTCCGCAATTTTCTGGTTAAATAGAAATAGAATTTTTATTTTACGTTTGAAAAAATTTATTCAATTTTTCAAAATTTATCCGGTTTTTTAAATTTATCCTGTATAAAATGAATTAATTTATAAAGGTCCTCCATCATTTCCGCTAATTTTTGTATTTCTTGAAAATTCATTTTTTTATATAAATTTTTGTGTGCACATACAATTTTAGTCAATGTTGCAGTAAATTATTATCAGTAGATTACAATATATGATTAAATTATTTACAATATTTTATTTACAATCGCTGTTCTAAATTCATAACATTTTTTAATATACTTACCATTAACGATCATTTCACATATTGTCAATTTGTTTGTCAATATTAATTTTATATAACAATATGTTACAATAATAGTTTATTATAGCTTTAAAAATATATTTTATAATTAGAATTTTGATAACATTCTTCTGCTCTTTTTACCGAATCGATTCTCAAGTCAGGATGGCCGAGCGGTCTAAGGCGCTGCGTTCAGGTCGCAGTCCACTTCTGTGGGCGTGGGTTCGAATCCCACTTCTGACAAACTTTTTTTTTTATGCTACAAAACAGGGAGAATAAGAGCCCGTTCACACGGTACGGTTTTTTGACCGTTTCGGTAATTTCACCGAATCGGTACTGTTGCCGTGCTCTATACAGTGGCAATATATTTTATATGGACGCGTTCACACGATACGATTCAGTGAAATTACCGAAACGGTCAAAAAACCGTACCGTGTGAACGGGCTCTAATAGTTGTTTTGCAGCTATTATTCGCAATGAACAATTTCATTACTCATCTGTACTAATTTGTAAATAAAAAATTTTTGTTAATTGTCTTATGTCAGTAATTAAACTCATTTAATCTGTAGGTATGTATTTATTACCAATTAGATACATAGTTTCAATGTAGATGATTTTGTATGATTTTAAGTTGTGTATTATTTAAAACAATTTCGTAGTTTACTTCAGTGCTTTCAGCAATGATCAATTAATTTTACGATCGTTAGTGCGGTTGCTCGTGCTGAGGTCTTTATCGAATTTATCGACCATATCAAGACGTAAGAAAGAGCCAACAATAGATCGAGCCGTGGATGCAGCTCTGCCAAGTCCACCCATGGAGCTTGCGCTGCTGTTGCTGCTCTTGGAAATTTTAACGGGTTTTGTTACTTCAAAGATGTTCACGGCGAATTTGAATTCAGCAACTAGTGCTTCCCACGGCGTAATCTGTGTACGAAAGATGATAATTAAGTTTGTTTTACAATTTAACTTATGATAAAAAGAAGTAAAAATTTTATATTATACATTAAAATTTTGACTAATTTTCTTTATTAAAAGGAAAAAAATTAACTTGATTTTTTTTTTAAACTTAATAATGAACATGAAAAAGTAAAAATTTACCTTTTCTGTCACAGCGACTTTACGTATATTCCACAGAAATTCGCAAATTGCGATAAAGAATGAACCGCATAACCCACACATTAAAACAAAGAAAACACCTCCGACGTTTGCCAATCCTAATTCGCTTGTGTTTTCACTCTTTTCCGTTTCATCCTTTGTGCATAAACCTCCTCCTCTTTCTTGCCACCATTTTTTTCTAATTTCCGATAGTTTACCTATCTCTCCCAGCTTTAGGATCGCACGATTAATCGGTGTTCTATATGGAGAATCTATGAAAGAGATGTAAAAAAAAAACGATTTATATAAAGATAATGGAATGGAAAAAATATAGGATGTGTTGAAACAAGTTATAATATTACCGCGCGGCATAGCTATACCATAGCCCTTGTTGTCAATTAAGCCCCCAACTTTAATTATATCGCAGTTGCGTTCCAATTGGTAGTCAATGCTACTGGATTCCATGAAAAAGGCATATAGTCCTTTGGCCTTGACAACTCGGTCGATACCTTAAACGTATACAATAAAGGGTCTAAGAAATCGAATTTAAGAGAAAAAATTTGTTTCTTCGAATAATGTAACTCTTTTTAAAAAAAGAAGATTCTTTGTATGCAAATTTGATCTTGGAATTGCCCACCATCTTTATTATCTTTAGTGAATACACTTGGCCTAGTGTCTATCATTGTAGCCCACATTCGTTTGTATGTTGAATAGTTTGAATTCTGCAATTGATTATTGAATCATATTTGCATGTTATTGTTATATTGAGCTAAATATGTCGCTAAATAATCTGCTAACAAACTTTAAAAAAGGTTGACGTGGATCCACCATCTTGTGCACCATATTTGATTTTTGTCTGCTTGGCTAAATCTTCAACACCTTTAATAGGCGCATCCATTTTGTCCACTGTGAGAAAGGCAGCTAGATTCGCTGTATATGAGCTGATCATGATCAAAGTAAAGAACCACCACATGCTTGCAAGCATACGTAGAGACGGTGCTCTGTAATGAAAGTGTGATTTTGTTTTATATATTATATTAGTTTAAAACGTCGAAAGAGTACCAAATCTAATTATCTGATAATAATCACAATAACATTAAAATAGACATTCAGTATAGATCAAGTCACTCTTGAAATATTTATATACAGCATATATAAAATATGTAAAATACAATTAAAATTATATTAGTTGGAATAATTATTATAGGAATCATACACTAACTGAAAATGACACAAAGCAGGTATAAATAGGAAAATAATTAATCCTTGATTAAAAAAATAATTTCTTTAATGTATGTAAATAAATTTAAAATATGTTTATTAATCATAATACAATGATAAATATCATATTAGGATTTAATTTCAGATTAGGACTTACTTGGGTAAAATATCTGAACCTTGTTGCATAAGAGAACCAATAGTCAACCAAAAAGAATTTTTTAAATTGAAGTTGTTTTCGAGTTCTTCAGGATCGGCATTGCATGGATGCGGATTGTCCCATTCATCTGGTGCCATTCTTTGAAAAAGAATTTAAATTTACGAAACGCAAGTCACATTTTTTTTATCTTTACTTTACTAATTTTAATATTAATTTGAAGAATAATTCTTATTACATTTTTTGTCAAAATTATAAAATATTTTATCTCTGAAAATTTTACCTTGCTTGAAGAAATATCATTATCGATACACCGAGAAAAGCAGTAGCCATGTAGAACCATACTTCTGTACTTAAAGGTAGTAAAAAGGAAAAAAAGTCTGGTATCTTCTCTTCTGGTTTGCCAAATACAATGCTTATACCTAATAAAAACAAAGTTAGAATATACTCTGTCATATATTAATATATAATAAAATGTAATTATTGTATTATTGCTTTTACAAAAATTTTTAATTTCTTTTTTAAATCTCTCTTCTAGAATTTATAATAAATAACAAATTATAACGATATTAAACTATTTTTGCATTTCATTCTTTTTAATAGTATTTATGTTGGTATTTACCGAGATTCATGAACGGATAACTGAAATCTACAGCAGACTTCCTTTCGTGTGTAATGGTTAAATCGCATATCGCAAGATCGGCTTCCTATATATAACGTTTAAAAATGAATGATAAGTTACAGTTTACAGAAAAGTAAGGCGTACTTTGCTTATCACGATAAATAGGGAAATTCTACAAAATTGAGAGTGATGAACAATTACCATCGTGAAGTTAGCCCCCACATTAAAAAAAATAAAGTTTCTTCAGCTCACTCGATTGTTCATCGTTTGCATATTTTGAATTTTTGTTTACACACTTCTAGTTAAAAATTATTTAAACAATCATTTTGGGGAGGCTAACTTCACACTAGTCCCCCAACTTCGAGCAAATGGGATCGAAAAGATCTCAATAGATAGATTTTCGTTTGCACATTCCGAAACAAGTCGATTTTTCGTTTGCACATCTTTAGTTAAACAGTTATTAACAATTAAAGTTTTGAGAAGGGTCGAAAGCAGCAAATAGGTTCAAATCGCACCTAGTATGCTCAAAATGGCATGAATCGATACATCTTCGTTTGCACATTCTGGAACTGTCGATTTCTCGTTTGCACACCTTTAAAAGTTACTAATGAAAAATTGTTGAGTGCCAAATTGTGAGTTCACTCAACAAAAATTATATTTTCGGATAAATGCTCCCGTGTGGAAATTTGTTCGGGCATTCCATACTTTAATACTGGCCCCATATGGGCATTACTGAGGCATCCAAAATAAAGGTTTGCCAAACTTAGGGCTATTTAGGACCTAGTTAGGATAGTTTAACTTAGGTCTTCCTAGTCACAGTCCGTATAGGGCCTAATTTGGATTCCACATTTTCCCCAAGGTAGTTATACTTAGGCTTGCTCAGTCGCAGGATAGTTTTACTTAAGTTTCCTAATCACAGCCCGTGCAGGGTCTAGTTTGGATTTTCCTTTTTCCCCAAGATAGTTATACTTAAATTTGCTCAGTTGCAGCCCATATAAGGCTCAATTTGATCTCATATTTTCTCTGATAGTAGTTTAATTTATAGGATATCTTATAACTATGCCTTAAATGGGCTTGAGTTTAACAAATCTTTATTTTGGATGCCTCAGTAATGCCCATATAGGGCCAATATTGTAAGAAATTTGGAGAAAATAGACACAATTAGAAAAGCTATCAGTGTCAAGGCTATGTAGCTCAGTGACAGGACGGAAGTCTACCAATATGCAAATTTGCCTCACCAATATGCCTTGATTCGAATCCCGGAGCGTTCTGATATTTTTCTCACTTATTTCTTACAATATTAAATATGAAATGCCAGGATAAATTTCCTCACGGATATATGAGCCTTATACGTACAATTATATAAAATGTGCCTAGATTAAAATTTTTATACTCTTGGTTCAATTTTGGATTGTCACGCTTTTTTATCTAGGCCCCACATTGGCCCTCAAACTTGGCTCAAGTTTGAAGACCATTGCAAGGCCTAGGTAAAATTTTTATATTGGCGCGCGCGCCTAAGTTTGGATGCCAATGTGGAGCCTAGACAAAATTCTTATATTGGCCCAAGTTTAGATGCCAATGTGGGGTCTAGACAAATAAGCGTGACAATCCAAACTTGGGCCAAGGTGGGTGTTCTCTCCTCCCTCCCTCCCTCCCTCCTGAGCTGAAAACGTAATTTATGTTGTGTGAAGTTGGCCCTCCAACACTCATTTATTAATAACTTTTTAAATAAAGGTGTGCAAATGAAATAATCGACTTGTTTCAGAATGTGCAAATGATATCCTATCGATTCATGCCATTTTGAGCACAGTAATTGCGATTTGAACCTATCTTCCACAATCGATCTCTCTCGAAACTTTAATTGTTAATAACTTTTAAACTACAAGTGTGCAAATGAAAAATCGAATTATTCTGGAATGTGCAAACGAAAATCTATTGATTGAGACCTTTTCGATCCAATTTGATTAAAGTTGGGGGGGGGGGGGGGGGGAGAAGTTAGCCCCCAAAATTATTTTTTAAAAAACTTTTTAACTAGAAGTGTGCAAACGAAAATTCAAAATGTGGAACCATGTGCAAACGATGAGCAATCGAATGAGCTAAAGAAACTTTATTTTTTTTTATGTTGGGTAGCTAACTTAATGACGGTTGAACAATCGATGTGGATTTTAAATAAAAGATGGATTATTCGCGTTTTCGAAAATGCTATTATTAATTTGTAATATATGAAAACAGCTCCGGGTAGAATTTTGTCGGGGCGTGCCCAAATAGGCATACCCTAAAATAGGCCTGCCATCGTTTGGTCTAGAAAGGGCCTAGAAAGGAAAATTCTAGATGGAATTTCCTAAACAGGCCTTGAATGGGCACTGACGTGAGTGCCCCTAACAGGGCTTGCCATCGTTGGGCCTAGAAAGGGCCTAGAAAGGAAAATTCTAGATGGAATTTCCTAAACAGGCCTTGAATGGGCACTGGTGTGAGTGCCCCTAACAGGGCTTGCCATCGTTGGGCCTAGAAAGGGCCTAGGAAGGAAATTTCTAGATGGAATTTCTTAAACGGGCTTTGAATGGGCACTGACGTGAGTGCCTTTAACAAGGCCTGCCATCGTTGGGCCTAGAAAGGGCCTAGGAAGGAAATTTCTAGATGGAATTTCC
>NW_017299487.1:612425-623092 GCF_001594075.2 Trachymyrmex cornetzi
ATAGATATTCCAAAATAGGGTCTAGTGAGGTGTTCCATGAAAGGGCCTAGATATTTACTAGATATAGATACAACAGAGAGACCACCAGCGTCAAAGGCTGTGTGGCTCAGTGGCAGCGTCAAAGTCTACCAACTCGGAGCAGAGACCATGCCTGGGATCGAGACGAGGAGCGCCCTGATATTTTTCTCTGTTGTTGTCAATTGTTGAAACATGCCAAAATAGGACGTAATTAAACTTGCCAGGATAGGGCCTACTTTAGAGTATATAGGGTCTACTTTAGCCAATATGTCCAGTTAAGCGTGTCCAGATAGTACCTACTTAGACGTATCCAGATAGGGCCTAGTTAAACGTGTCTAGACAGGACCTAGTTAGGGGTGTCCAGACAGAGCCTAGTTAGGCGTGTCCAGATAGGGCCTAGTTAGGCGTGTCCAGATAGGGCTTAGTTAGGCGTGTCCAGATAAGGCCTAGTTAGGCATATCCAAATAGGGCCTAATCAAATTTACAAATCGGGCCCTGATTTGCACGAGCGTTACATCTCTGTACAGGGCCTAATCGGACTTGCCTGAATGGGGCCTAGACAGAAATGGGGAAAAACTATCTAGAGCCCGTATGTGCCCCCTTTTAAAATTCTACCCGGTAGATGATTTGCTATATGTTCTTGTTTTATAAAAGAAATTGTTTTTTTGTAAAAGAATTTTTTTTGCTTAAAATCGACAAAATAAAAAAAAGTAATAGAAATAAATTTAAAATAAACTTCCTTTGAAACGTTTTACTTACACGATCCACAATGCGCCTGATTAGACCATTCCATTCCTTTTTTACTGGATCATATTTGCCCTGCTTATTAGTTACAATTTCAAACACTACTCCTTTGAAATTTAGGAAATCTGCGATTTCATTAATCAGATCGATACAATAACCTTCGTAGTGTTTTTGGTTGATAATTTCTCCGCGCGTTCCATCCGCTACCTCTATTATGTAGGGTGCACTCTGAATCAGAGGAAGTTATTATATGTTTCATATCTCCAAAAATATTTGTATAATTTAAAGTAGAGAAAAAAAAAGTGAGAGAAAGAAAGAGAGAGAGAGAATATTTATAGAAAAATTATATATAATGTAAGGACTCATCAAAACATAAGAATACAAACTTCCATTACGCTAATCCTGAATATCTTTTCTTCCATGGATTTGTATAAATAGCTGTCTTGCTCCTTTTCAGTCGGTTGGACATTTACACCGCTCAATGGTTCCCAGAAACCTATTTGTGCTATACCCGATGGTCGAAAATTTAAAATTTTTACATTAAAATCTTGTCGACGACCGTACTCGTCAATATTTATAACACCTGTTATCTTTCCCATTTTTGACAACTGTGTAACAAAATATTAATTTTATTATTTTTAAAATAATTGATAAAAATTTATTATTATTGAATATGAGATTATTTAAATTGTATTCGAATAATTTTATTTAATTATTAAGATGTAGGGAAAGTTTCCGCGCATTTTTAACAACTTTTCTTTATTAAAATAAAATAAATGATACAATTTATGTTAGCCAAAATATTTGCTATCGTTTTCTACCATCTTTGCCTACTTTTCAAGCAGCATACGAACACCACGTTGAAAAAATTCATCATTTTTTGACGCGATCTAATCATCCACCCATTTTTGAACATCCTCAGCATTGGAGAAGCGCTCACTAGACAAAGCATTTTGCATCGATCCGAATAGGTGGTAATCAGAAGGGACAATGTCTGGTGAGTAAGCTGGGTATGGGAGAACTTTTCATTCCAAGTTCAACAGCGTTTCCTTGGACTCTGTAGCAATATGGGATCTGGCGTTGTTATGGAGCAGAATGACTTTGCCGATTTATGGATATTTGAGGACGCTTTTTGATCAGTCCCCGGTTCAATTGTCTTAGTTGCTTACTATAGCGAACCAGGAACTGATCAAAAAGCGTCCTCAAATAGCCGCAAATCGACGCAAAGTCATCCTGCTCTGATAACGCCAGATTTTATATTGTTAAAGAGTCCAAGGAAGCGCTATTGGATTTGGAATGGGAAGTTCTTCCGCACCCAGCTTACTCACCAGACATTACCCTTTCTAATTATCACCTATTCAGATCAATGCAACACGCGTTGTCTAGTGAGCACTTCTCCAATGTCGAGGATGTTCGCAAATGGATGGATGATTGGATCGCATCAAAAGATGACGAATTTTTCAACGTGGTATTCGTATGTTGCCTGAAAGGTATGGGCGAAGGTGGTAGAAAATAATGGTAAATATTTTGACTAACATGCATTGTATCATTCATTTTATTTGAATAAAAAAAAATTGTTAAAAATGAGCGAAAACTTTTCCTACACACCCTAATATATTCAAAGATTAGTAAAATTTGTTATTACAATATATTAATCACATTTGATAGATCTAATATGGCATTACATTAACTTAAAAGATTTTATTTTTACAATTGTATATAAAAATATAGGAAAGTATTTATCTATTGAATTACTTTCTTTATATGTATATCCTAAGATTTAAAATCAAATTACTATTTTTTATTATGCAAGAAATTTAATAATAAAGGAAAATCCCTTACCTCTCGCATAACACTGGTAATATTAGGTCCTACTTGATACTTTGTAGTACTATTAGCACAAAAAAGTGGTATAGGATCAATATATTCTTCATTATCATTTCTTGCATTTAGAGTCTCTAATGCTTTTTGTAATAAAAATACTGCGTCATAGAGAACCGCTGAATCCAGCTACATAAAATCGCGAACAATTCATGCAATTATATAATTCTATATAAATATTCTATTTTAAATATTTTTTCTTAAACTCAATAAAAAAATATAAGCTTTTGAGATTATATTATAATTATTATATCACATTATACTCATTGCTGTTAAAAAAATTGAGGTTCTTTTGAATAAATACCCAATCAATTCCTTCTTTATCATCATTATCTCTTATGCTCAGTCCAGTGATATTGACGGTACCATTTCGCATCTCAAGGATAGATAGCTTGGATGAATCCTACAATTTCATAGAAAGATTATTTAAAAAACTGTTTATGCACTATTTTCTAGCAATCGGAAATGCACAAAAATAATATACAATATTATACATATTTTATCTATACTCTATTTAACTTTTCTTACATATTTAATTTTAATAGTTTAATTCATAGTTTTTTAAACACTAATCTTTTCACTGGAAATAGAGGAAAGTCGCCGATACTGACATAGGTCTCCTAAAGTGACACCCCCTTATTTTTCGGAAATTAACTATTGCACTTTATTAATATTAATAAAATCATGATCTGTTTAGCTAATTAAAGAAGTATAAACTCATAATTCGTAGGTTTGTGGCTTGTTTCTATATCAAATCAGCTAAAAACTACAAATGCGAATTCTACAAATGCGAAAATAAAATTCTTACGATTTTCTTTTGCAAATTGTGAGGTTTAAATAATAGTGACTATATTATTGATAATATTACGTCATTTTAAATACTTGTAGTTTCCGAAATAAATTTTATTTATATTATTTTTTTCTTAGTCTTTTCATAATACGATTTTTAATTTAAAATTGAGGTGCAGCGTAAACCGACACACCTGTCCGTAAAACAGACCATGAGCTAAGTTAATCTTTACAATGTTGCTTTATAGTGTCAAATAAGTCTATTGGAGCTGAAGACAATCGTGCATATATGAAACAACTCAAAAAAACTATCGCGTTACATATTTGCATTTTGCAGAACAGCATAAAGTAAATATGCATATAATTCAATAAAAATGTTTTATAACAAAGTAAAATGATTCTGAAAAATCTTGTATACATTCACTTATAGGTACTTTATACAAATAATTTCTGTAAAAGAAAAAGAATAGGAATACGTAGCATTACTGCCTACTGTGTCAGATTTGGAGCCTATTTTGTCAGACGCTCATTTTTGCATAACTTACGAAAAACTTAATTGTTGCAAAATTGCTAACAGTATTATAAAAATTGCTTATACTATCTGATAGAAGACACTTTTTACTTTGTATTTATGTTTTTGAAGTTGTATTTTTACTTTTTGTTTAAGAAATATTGTCTAAAAACAAAGTGGTATGTCGGTATCGGTAATCTTCCTCTACGTAAAAAACGTCATGTTTGAAAGTACCGTTTTGTTATTGATAATTGTTAAGTAATATACTATACCATATATGTTAACACAAAATTGGAATAATCTGCTAGTAATTTGACTTCTTTTGCTTGGCGGAGCACTTCTATGATATTTTCCGGGTTGACTTCAATAATTATATTGAACACCGACAAAGAGCGTATCTCTTTAAGCATCGTACGATAATCCGACCCTTCGTTCAACTGTCGTACTGTGTGTACAATTGGGTTTTCTTTGTCTCCTTTTAGAGTCAAAGTCTTCTGAAGGCGCGACAGTCCCTCGTCAGTTTCGTAAATCGCTGCGAAATTTCGCCATTTCATTGATGCGATAACATCGGCGATTGCCTACAGTTTTGTCAATTAATAATACATTACAAAAATAATAATTACATTTTAAATTCAATGATATCAAAATTACGATTTAACCTCCATCTTAGAATTATAGACTATATTTGATTTGATTAATTAGATGTGCACCTAAAAATTATCACGTAAACTAACAAATTGAATTATTACTTGCACTGTTAAACATCTTTTTCAAATTTTGCGATTTACTATAGCGTATAAAACAAAATCGATTTTTGGTTGCGAAGCATTTCTTTGTAACATATAGCGACTGACCTGGCTGATTTTTTCACTGGCAGGGAATACATTCATGGTCATTGACGATAGAGTCTTCTGTTTTTTATTTTTCTCTATTAATCCTTCGTTTTCCCGCCAGACATATTCAATGTGCGGTATATCAAATCGAGCTGCAATACTTGCAACTATACCACGAGTATGCCTGCTTGCAGGTCCAAAAATAGCTGCTACACCTTCTTCAAGAAGGTCACAAGCTATATGTATGAAAAGTAATACATTAAGTATATAATAAATTAACAATATGTCTAAAATTATTATAGAATAAAAATGCAATGTAAAGCCTTCCTTGTAAACTTGTTTTATTTTTCAATTTTACATACGAATTTTTGTGACTGTAAAAAAATAATTCTCTCGTCCGGTTAAATTATTATAATGCTTTTATTGAATATAATGCTTAAATTATTATCATGCTTTTATTGAATACAATTATTTGATAACATTTTACGTATATATATATATATATATGTATATATACATATTACGATATATGATTATATGTATAACTATAGAACTATTCTAAACTGCACTTTCAATGTTCTATTCTCTTGGGATTGAATTAGATAGAATAAATATTATACATTATGGAAAAATATTGCATATTTATAATTAGTAGAAAACAAACTTGTTGATATTATGGAATAATTGTCATTCGGAGTAATTGGTTTCACCGCGTACTCACCAGCTATACCAGTCTTAAAACTATCAGTATCAGCATCGATGTATTTAATCACGGGGATAAGCTCGAATGCGGGTGCAAGATTTTCGTACTTTGTATCAAAGATTGCTTTTATGAATGTAGAGTTAAGATCTTCATCACCTTTGTGGAAGATTGCTCCTAAAAAATATATTAATAATTAAAAATTGTATAAAAAGTCTGACATTAGATTAATTAATATCAATATGTGAAACATAGTACAAAGATTAAGGAATATATACATGATTATATATTGTATAAGACATCAGAAAAGCTTTAACGCAAGAAATTTTAAAAATAAAAATAGTGCTTTTTTTAAATAAATTATTATATTTTTATCTAAAGAATCAATATAAAATTTAGTACGTAATCGTAATAAGATATAATCGTAATGATTAACTGAAGTAAAAAAATTAATATATAATCACAATTAATTTCCTAATTATACCTCCAAATAATTATTACATACCTATAATATATTTATTTGAATAATCGCTAATATTAGTTAATAACGCATGAATTCGCAATTTACGTTATGCGTGTCGGATCAATATTAAGTAATAAGCGCATGTGAACACCGTTAAAAATATTTCTCTTGCGTGACTTTGTGAACATACATTGGTATTATCACGAGCAAAATTTATCATTACTGAATTTTGACTCTAAAATTTATAAATATATTTTTACTTCTATCGTATTAAAAAAATTTTTATGTTAAACATACCTTTATTATTTTATTTTGATTATAAATCCATGTGTTATATGGCATTTTTTAAATGACGATTTGTCATAAAAAAGAAGAAAACAATAAATAATTTATAGAGTCGATTATTATTTTATTTAAATTTATATATGCGAATCATTTATAAATTTAAATAAAATATAATCTTGCTGTTATATAGTTACTCAACACATATATTTATAGAATTTTTGTGTTTTCTTGGTACTGAAGAGGACCCAAATAATAGGTCGAAACGTTTACCTGATGTCATAATTATATAATTTTATTGTTCATTAATAAATTGATTATTACACATAATATCCTGTGTCGGCTCTAATAGGCATTGAAAGATTTTTATTCAGATTATCTCTAGAGAGCCTTTATCTTTGATCTATTGTTTATATATGCAGTCGTCAAATAGAATATTATGTTAAATTACTATAAAGTAGATTATTATAGAGGGTTTAGTGTTTGCTAGTTCTATCGATAAATGATTTTTTTTATCTGTGAAATTCCATACATAAGCTGTATGTTTTTTGAAATTTATTATAGTTTTCTAGAATGATCACTGCTTACCGATTTTTATTGGTCGCGTCAGGCCATGAATGCGTTGTGTTGCCAGTACTAATAAAATTAATATGATCGAAAATAAATACTGTCGTGAGTCCATTTTAGTAAAAAATCTGTAAAATACAATAGTGTATTTATTTACAAAATATGAATAACTTGAACAATTATCAATGATTTCTCCTTTTCTATGTGCATAACATTACATTTTATCGATATCGATAATATATAATACAATGTAGATTTTAATTAAGATTTAATTTTTTTTTCTTAAATAAAATATTTGTTATTATTTAATAACTTTATTTTCAATCTAAGCCATTTGGAGAATATATGAGTAATCGTAATGTCTAATTAAAGTTCTTTATATTATTATTATAAATTTTAACGGTTTAAACTATTTTGAGATCAGTCGAGTTATATATCGATTTTTATATCAGTAGAGCTATACTACCTTATATGTATATATTAATAATTTTACTAGTTTTACCTTAATGTTCGCGCGTCAATAACTGCATTCTCTTCATTGTTTGAATTCAATACTTTTTCAATTGGAATCAATCAAGATCTTTATCTGAAGTTTTCGAACTTTTCGAAATTTCAATGAAATAGAAGAGGGAAAACCAATGAATCAGGAAACTGTACTCGCGAAGTTTCGACTTCGATGTTGTCCTACTATACACTGATCTAAATTTAGGTCTGAACCACATCTTATATATGCTTGGCTTCGCGTCGTTCGTTTTGAGAACCGTGTTGTAGTGACTACGTCGCACATTCTTCCAGTAACGATATTTTAAATTTCTATACTTCTACAATGTTTAAAAAATGTATTCAAATAAGCGCGTTATTAAAATAATAAATTCATATTTTGTTCATTTAATTAAATAAACTAGTAGGGATATTTTTTGTTATAATCTAACAAATAGAGAGAAAATTAAGTTTAAATTATAATAAATCCAAACAATCTACGTTTTGTTTTTCCGTTTTTACTATTTGAACCAATTTCCTTTATTGTAAATTTATCAATTTGTGATTAAAATATCTTTTATTTTCAAAATAAAATTAGGAAGAATACATTTTTAATCATGTAAAAATTAATGAACAATGAAGTAGTAAATTAAGAAAGGATAACAATATAAAAATTACTAATTATTTATAACACATAAGAAACTTAAGTAATTAGTGCCACGCTTGTAGTCTTTTATCGCGATCATATTGGATTATAATGTTAAAGCGAGTAGTGTGAAGTTTTTCCTTGTATTACATATACTGAAATAGATTAATCTTTTTCGCATATTATTATTCACATTTGACAGTATAAATTAAGACATATTTTCTAAACCAAAAGTTATTCAAGGTTAATAAATCATTTAACCATCACTTCATACTAAAAAAAAGTTTTATTTAAATACATGCTAACAATAGAGAATACTTTCAATCTGTATCATGCTTTACTTATAGAAATAAAAATTAATGTCATAAAATTATTTTTGTTAAATCTTAAGCATGCTTTTAATAAGGATCTCTTGATCAATTTGGTTGAAGTCTGAATATCTACAATTGATGAAGTAAATCCGACTTTTGCTTGTTGGCGAATTATATTTATATTAACTGTTGTACAAGATGGTATCGTTAACATTTTAAAATAATATTACAGAAGAGAAGTATACATACAGAGATGACTAACTTACACAGTCGTTTAGCTTAGTGAATACCTCGACCCGTGCTTAATATACATCTTTACAAACATCTATACCTTATTATCTATTTTACATCTTATTACCTATTAACATTTATACATTATTACCTATTTATATAGGTGTGTATGAATATTTATTTAATAAATTAGAGCTTTCAATGTAGGAATCCTTGTATTATTTAAAAAATTCGTGGTTAAACTTAAATTTGTGGTTAAACTTAAATTCTCTTGGCAATAATTAATTAATTTCATGATCATCACACACACATTTGTTTCTATTATGGTTTTTATCGAATTTACCGAACACATCAATATATAAGAAAGAATCAGCAATAGATCAAGCGCTGTCAAATCCATCCTTCCTAGAACTTACGTTACTGTTGCTGCTTTTAGTAATTTTAACGGGTTTCGTAATTGCGAAGATGTTCACGGCGAATTTCAACTCAGCAGCTAACACTTCCCACGTTGTGATCTGTATGAAAGATGATAATTAAGTTCTTCTTTAGTATACATATATCACAATGATGCAATAATTAACTTATTAAATTTAACCTAAATACCTAAATACCATAAAAAGAATTTGTCATTTGTGATAGAGACACTTTTGAATAATGACTATCCGGTGGATTTTATTTTTAATGTAATGAATGATCGTCTCAAATCTTTATTACATGGAAAAACGTTGAGGCAAAACAGTGATAATGATAATGGCACAGATATAATAAACAATATGTGGTTTGCGTTCTCTTATGTAACTAAGGTTTCGGATAAATTTAGAGACATTACCAAGGATTATAAAGTCAATCTTGCTTACTTTAGTCTCAATAAGCTTAACTGTTTTATAAAAACACATAAAGATCCGGTACCGAATATGTCTAAAAAGAATGCAGTATATAAAATCAAGTGTAATGACTGTGATGCTCCATACGTTGGTCAGACTAAACGTACAGTAAAGACGTACAGTAAAAACGTACAGTAAAGACGAGGATTAATGAGCATCATAATGATATTCGAAAAAATATTAATAATCATTCGGTAATTACAGAACATAGACTTAATTATAATCACGATTTCGACTGGGACAATATAGAGATTATGGACAATGAAAGATTTTTATTTAAACGACGAATATCAGAAATGGTGCACATACAATTACAAAAAAATGGTTTAAACTTACAGTCTGACACAGAATTTCTACACCATGCGTATATTTCGATTCTGAATAATTTGTAACGATTGTCGATCGAAGCTTTTATCTTTATTATTATATAGTTCATGTTATCATTGCTCGGTAAGATAGTCTTTCTGTATCCTTTAATTGTTGTCTTTGCCGTTTGTTACACATCATAAATGTTATTTACCGATCTATATAAATGTATAATTCGAGCGGGTTTACTGTTGGAAGATTCATACGAGTGTTCGTTGTTATATGAATCGACAAAAATGTACCACGTATCCATAATTGACGGTTTAATTAGATCTGATATTTTGAAATTTATTGTATATTGACTGCGGATGTTTGTTATAATTTAATTAATGGAAATGTTATACATTATACATAAGTATTACTGATTGTTCTTGGCTTTACGGGTGAGTCTTATTTATTGGTAATTTATAATTGTATTAGAATTATTTGGTAACGTCCATTTCTATATATAGAACTACATCCTCGAACGTTGCCAATTGTTTTTCCAATCTTTTGTCACGTATTGATGTTGATGGAAGGAGTGACCAATCTCGTGGAGCCAAGTAATGGTCAATAATTAATATTAGTGTAAAGGCTAAGATGCACTGATGATGGCTCGAATGGATGCCGAAACGTATGGAATTTAATAATTAATAAACTTATTCATCGCAAAACTTACAGCGACTATACTCTCATTAGCCCTTGTTTATGTTTTATAAAAAATTTTTTTGTTATTCTTTACAATTACTCGATTTTTATATATTTAAAGCAATATTTCTGACAAATGAATTTGTACCCGATTTTTTGAAGTTCGATACGCATATAGAACACCAAAATAATAACAATAATTATTTATAGTAAAGAAACGATATCTCTTAAAAAAACTTTTTACAGAAATAGAGCTGGGTGCTCATCTGGATTAACCTCACAGTATCCTAATTCAAAAAATCACTAACTAAATCGCTATTACGCAACAAAAAAA